>NC_048218.1:210077473-210081769 GCF_002007445.2 Ailuropoda melanoleuca
ACGGCGCCCCGGCGCGCCCCCCGGCGGCGGCCCCGCGCCCGACGGCGCCTCCCGCTCCGCGGCCGCCGAGTCGTTGTGCGGCGCGACGAAGAGCAGGTGCGCGGCGGTGAGCAGCAAGCGTTCGCGCGGCTCCCGCGTCTCGATCACGTAGAAGACCTTCTTGGCACCATCGTCGCGGTCCAGGAAGGCGAGGAAGTCGCTGTAGAGCAGTCGGCCCTGGTCATCGGCCGCCAGCACGCGGTCCCCGGGGCGCAGGTCTTTCACCAGCTTGGTGCCGCCCTGCTCCAGGTGCACCGTGGCCGAGCCCGGGAAGCAGCCGCCGGATTTGGCCGCCACCGAATTCTCTGCGGGTTTGGAGAAGGGAGAGAAGAGGGGACAGGGTGGTGAGCGCCCACAAGGAGGCACAAGTGGGGCAGAGGGCGCACGCCTGGCGTCCCGCGCACCAGACTCGGGACGCGCGCAGATCCGAGGAGACAGTCCTCTCTCGTCCAGCGCAGACCTCTCTCCCTCAGCCCCACCGTCTCGGTGACAAAATTCGTATGCATATACGTTCCTTAACGACTCCCTCAGGATTGGACTGGCTGTGACAAAGGTTGGCTGGCGTCTCCGGCGGGAGGCCGGTTACACTCCTTTCCTTCCGCCTTCCTCCCACCCCATCCCCCGGCTCAGCACACACCCAACCTCGCCCTGAATTCGCAGGTTATTTGCTCTGCACTTAGATTCCTCAGGAAACCTCCTTGAGCTCCCTCGGGCGCCGGGGTGCACCTCCTTCCTTCCCGCCCCCGGCGCGGGGTGCGGCGCCCCCTCGTGCGCCGAGCAGCCGGGCTGCGCGGCGGGGACCCCCGGCTGCCCGCCCCCAGCGCCCAGCCCAGCCGGGGGCCTTGGTGCCGGCGGGTTGCAGGGGACTGGTGGGGGGGCGGGAGCGAAAAATAGCTGTAGTAGTTGTAGCAACTGGACAAACATTCCAGGGAATTGGCCGAGGTGTGAAAATCCGGGCCTTGTGTGGATTTTCTAATTAAAATCCAATAAAGGGCCCAGCATTGTCACTGTGATCTCCGCAGTAAATGGGGGACACTCTTGGAAGAGGGGCCACTTCCATTTACCCCCTCCCCTTTCTCAGCCACCCCCTCCCTATTTGCTCAGGTGCACCCCCCCCAGCCCCCCTGCGATTCACACGCGGGCTCTCCAGAAGCCCAGGCCTCACAAGCTCTATTTGCACAGCCAGGCCTCTTCCAAGCACTCAAGATGTGTATTTGAATTTTAAATGGCGGGGCCTGCTCCAAGCACTGGAAGCGGCCGGGTTCTCAAGGCCCCTTGACTACCCGCTTTCCCGAGCCCTCTGTCGCTCTCTGAGTCTCACTGTCCCGAGGACAATGATCGGAGCCAGGGTGGCGAGCAGGGGGCCGCGGAGGAGGGGCGGGGAGAGCCCGGTCTTCTTTGCATTCCAATCTCCGGGATCATGCTTTTTGCAAATAGAGATCGCGAGAAAGAATCTTCCTGCTGGAATTACAGAGGGTTTTTAATCTTCTCATCGGTTTCTGCGGCATGAAGTGCGGGCCTGGCCGTTGGAGGCCCGCCGTCGCCCCCCGGAATGCGACCCGGGGCGCAGGCGAGCCCTAGTCGTCGAGTCGCACGACCCTGCTTGACACGCAACGCACCGCGCCCCGGCCCGTGTGCGCCGAATGCCAATGAGCGGCTCTCCGCGCCCCGGGGGTCTGCCGTCCCCGGGCGGAATCCTAGCGCGGGATTACCGCTGCTCACTTGCGAGGAGACCTCTAGAGGCCCCCGCCAGGGGGACCCCGGGGGCAGGGTTGGTCCAGGAGGGGGCCGCACGCACCCACCAGCGCAACCGCGAGGTCCCGGGAAGGGCGCGCCCCGGGCCTCCCGCCGCGGAGCCCCTCCAAGTGGGGGCGACGCCTGCCGGTCCTCCCTTTCTCGGGCTATAAGCCCAGCACAACCGCCTGCACCGTCCCTTCCACACCTTTTCTTTCTGTTGTGATAAGAAGCCACTATTTTCCTTCCCTACGAAGTGTGTCTTGACACCTTGAAAGTGGTTTTCTACTAACACATGCTACTAAAATACCGTTTAGGAGGCAGATAGGCAAAACGGGGGGGGGGTGCGGGGAAGACACAGTTCCTCCGAAATTCACTGTGAACTGTTCCGCTAAATGCAGCGGCTTCTGTGTGGAGACGGAGAGGTCGGCATAAATAGCCTCGAGTTGGGATCTCTGCCGTGGGTACAGCGCCTTCCTGGCATGGCTGTTCCTCGCCAGCGACAGCGTGTGGCGTTGTAGGCCCAGGGAAGTCCCCAGCGCACGGACGGGCCGCCTGCAGCTGCAGACCCCCATCAGAGCTCCTGGCCCTGTCTGCAGCTCAGGGCAACCCAGCTGGCTCCTGACAAGGACGAGGCTTCTGGACCCGCGCCCTCCAGATGTTGGAAGCGGTAACCACTGCGTTCATTACCTCCCACCAGGCTCCTCCCCAAAGGCTTAGGCAGTGAGTTAAGTTAGTTTGGTGTCCACAGACGCTCAGCGGGGAGGAGAGAGGACCAGGGGCCTACACCCTGGGCGGAGCCTCCTGTGCTGGGGGCCGAGCGGGGGCTGGCTGTTTCTTAAGCCTTCGATAAGAGGAAGAATCTAGGCCAGACCTGGCTACCAGTGCACCAGGAACGTCCCCTCCCCCACCTTCCCTGTCGCCGCCACCTGCAGTGGGGGCTCCGGAAGCAGGGTGGGGGGAGGCTCGGGAAGCCATAAGCCCTCTGCATCTGGGCTCGGAGCACCTCGGCCTCTGTGGCCTCAAAGGTGGGGGCAATTCCTCTACAGGCCCTGTTCCCACACCAGAGATGCGAGTTATCACCCAATTCCCTCCCTCCCTGCCCCTCCTGCCCCTCCTGCCTCCCCCTACCCCACATACATTTGTCTCTTTCCCTTGACTCCCACTGCGGGGCGCCATGGTGATGTCTCTCGGGCAGATCTGCAGCTGCTGGGGGGGTCGAGGGGCTTCGTGGGCACGGGGTGGGGGCCAGGGGGAAGGCTGGGCTGCTGCCTCACCTGCTTTCACGGAGCAGTGGATGTGCGCTTTGGACTCGTAGTACACCCAGTCGAAGCCAGCCTCCACGGCCAGGCGCGCCAGCATGCCGTACTTGCTTCGGTCGCGGTCTGACGTGGTGATGTCCACTGCACGGCCCTCGTAGTGCAGCGACTCCTCTGAGTGGTGGCCGTCTTCGTCCCAGCCCTCGGTCACCCGCAGCTTCACGCCGGGCCACTGGTTCATCACCGAGATGGCCAAGGCGTTCAGCTTGTCCTTACACCTCTGCGGAGAGAAGGGGGGGTCCCCCCGCAGACGTTAGCACTGAGCCTGCCACCCCTCCCTGCCCCTGCCTCGGCTGCCCGGCCCAGTCCCTGAGGGTCAGGGCTCTGTGGACGAGTAGGGGGACCGGGGCTGGAGGGCACCCGGCCCGCTCCGTGGAGGTGCAGTGAGGTGCGAGCAGGGGGTGGCGCCCGCTGGAGGAGCCAGTCCTCTGGCAGATGAACTGAGGGCCTTTCTCCAAAATCCGACCTAGCAGAGTCCCTCCCATGGCCTGAGAAGGAGATGACATCTTTTTGAGACAAGTAAAGTGCATGTGTCTCAGACAGTAACTGCAGGGCCTGCCAGGCACCCCCCCTTCCCCGGGGAATGGCTCACTCCTCCCCCACGATGCCCTCTACTCCCCCCATCCTTTTCCGTGGCCCCATCTCTCCACACCTGTGCAAGGCTCCGCCCTGTGCCTGGCCAAACTCCCTCACCAGGAGGCCGGAGAGAGGCCCAGGGTGCGACTTTGCAGAACACAGGCAGTAGGCTTCGTAAAGAGTGAAAAGCCTTGGGTTATCTCTGGACCCTCCCTCCTACCCTGTGCCTATCTGAGCCCTAGATCCAGCCAAAGGGCGAGAGGGAGGTGGGAAGCTGAGAGCCACGCAGAAGGGGCGGGAGGGGCCCGAAGTGAAAGGCAAGCAGGTGAGTTATAATTTTCAATGCGGGCCAGGCCTGAGGACAAACATTCTTTATCTGGACAGCCACATTCCTCTTCTCCATAGACCTCTTTTCTCTGGCTTTTCTGTAGTCTGATTGTGTCTCTTGTTTTTCTTAACCTGTTCCCTTCCCCCCTCTTGTTTTCTTGGCCCCAGAGCAGAATGGCGTCCTGCAAGTTTGAAGAGCAAACTTAAGAGGTGGAGGGAGGGGGCGGGGCGTGAAGGGTGGGGGATGGGGAGGCAGAGAGGCCCGAGGCCTCGGAGCCCTTGGAGAGTCCCCCCCCCCCCC
>NC_048218.1:210085175-210087913 GCF_002007445.2 Ailuropoda melanoleuca
GGCCCGCTGCCCCTCTCCTTCCTCTCTCCGGGCCTCGCCGCCTCAATCGGGCTGGGAAGCGAGCGGCCCGGAGGGGGCTCCCCTCCCCGCCATCCCCGCCCACCCTCCCCTGTACTTGCGCCCCACCGCCGCTGCTCCGTTGGCTGTGGTGCGCTCCTAGCCCGAAAGGTAGGACTTGGATATTTTAATAGGGCAATAAAAAGGATGTTGACCTATATTTGCCAGGAAGTCCATTTCTAGCTCAGTTATACGTGCCTGGAGTTTCAGAAAGTCTACCGTTGGCGGGGAGACTGGCAGCCAGAAGTCTCAAGCAGCGGTGGGGAGGGAGGGGGGTGCGTGCTTGGCTTTGGTTTTCCGTTCTAGCCCCCTCCCGCTAATATCTAGTCGCTCCTCACTCCTGTGCCTGCAGGTTGACCGGAGTGATGCAATGCCAGGAAGTTCTAAGTCCCTCCCCTCAAGGACCGCGGGCTCGGGAGAATGGAAGCGCATCCTTAAAGAAATATCAATACATTCACACTCTGATGGGCACCACTGCCCCGGGGCGCAATGGCAGCGGAGCTGCGTGAGACTCTCAGGGACCAGGCTGCGCCTTGGGAGCCCCTGCCTTTTGTCAGCACTGCCTCCTGGCTTTTCCCACTGAGCGTCTTGGGTGGGGGGCAGCAGGGTGGGGGTGGAGAAGGGGAACGTGTCAGCGCCCCTGTCTCATGCCCAAGGCTGCATTGGTACAGTGACCTGGAAGCCACTTGATGTTTATGGGGGGATTTCTGTCCCCCTCCCACCATTTCCATTCCCACCTCCGGAGGGGCAGATGCCCCCATTGTGAAGGTCTCCCCAAGTTACAAGCCAGAGCTGGGGCAGGATGGGAAGGCCATCCCAGCAGAACAGAGCAAATCAGGGCCATGGGTGGACCACACCTGCCATCTGGACCCCCACCCCCACCCTAAACTTCTCCGGCTGGACCCCTCACCTCCCTTCCCCTCCAAGAAGAGGAAGGGATGGTAGGTAGGCAGGTGGGTGGGAGGGAGAGGGTGAAGTCGCCTTGCTATCTGCCTGAAGAGCAAACAGACCCAGTGGTGGAGCGGCTGGTTACACACAGCCCCCCGGGAAAGCAGCACATTCCACGCCGCGGCGCTGGGTTTCTACCTGAGTCATCAGCCGGTCTGCTCCCGTGTTTTCTTCATCCTTAAATATGATGTCGGGGTTGTAATTGGGGGTGAGTTCCTTAAATCGCTCGGAGTTTCTCGAGATCTTCCCTTCATATCTTCCACTGGCCCCTAGGGTCTTCTCAGCCACGTTGGGGATAAACTGCTTGTAGGCTAAAGGGGTCAGCTTTTTGGGGTGCCGCCTCTTCCCAAATCCCCTGCCGGGTCCGCACGCCAGCCCCGGGCACATCAGCAGTGCGGAGACGAGAAGCAGCACCAGACATCTCGCCAGCTGCAGCATCTCGGCCGTGGAGCCCAGTGCCTTCCACGCTGTCCCCGTGCGGGTCCGTGCGCGCGAGTGCGAGTGTGTGTGCCTGTGCGCTCGGGCTTGCGCTCTCCCTTCCTCGCTCGGCTTGCTGCTGGCTCCCTCGCTCTCTGCCTGGCTCTTTCTCTTTCTATATTACCTCGCCGGCCGGTGCTGCGGGAGACTGGCCGCCGGTCCCCACCCAGACGGGGGCTGGAACGGCAGGCTGCTGGTCGCCGATAACGGAACACATCGGAGTTGGGGCTGGAGACAGCAATCAAAAGACAAAAAGAGTCTGATTTTAAATGGTAGCAAGCCTGGAGAGCTTGCGAGACAGGCTGCCCTCGGTGCTATATTATAGCTGCCAGGGGCGTATCTGATTGGCCAAAGCAGCGCGAGCTTGTCTTCTGATGTTTAACCCTCAAAAAGACTAAATTTTTTTTTCTGTTGCTGCAGTTGCCTTATTTTCACCTGAAGCCTTTGAGTTAAAAAAAAAAAAAATCTTTCCTGAGACAAAGGTGGGCGGGAGGGAGGAGGCACGCTCCTTAGGATAACACCAGTTACCCCCTGCCTTGTGCAGAGCGCGCTGTTCCCCCTTCCCTTTCTCCAGAATGGTAGGTGCTTCAGTTAAAACCAACTTAAGTTTTAAAGGACAGTCTAGACCCCCCCCACCCAAGCTTTGGTCATCAAACAAATATTCTCTCAAATGTTTGAGGGGCAAAGCTGCCGAGGTCCTATTTAAATGTTGTTGTTGTTTTCTAGAGACTTTATCATGCAGGCCAGGTCTCCTTGCATTTTAAAGACAGAGGGTCTGTGCCTTCTCCTGAATGTTCAGCACCCTTGGATGCTGGTAATTCTCACTGACCACAACTTAAAGCAATGCTATTTGAAGTGCTTTAAGAGCTTAGAAAAATATGAAACTGCTGCTCCCTTATTGTGTCTCAGCTAATGCATTATTTTTAACCCTCTGGAAACGGGATGCAGGCTTGCTCGGGAGCTGGTGCAGAGCGGCCTGAGGCACTGTCCGGCTGGCTGGACCAAGTGTGTCTGGGTGCTGCACCCCAGCTCCGAGAAGGGAGCCGGTGCTGGGGCCTGCGGGGTGGGCGGAGGCCCATTGTGCCTGCGGGCAGCGGCGAGGGGGTAAGGCTGTGCGCACACCACCCCCACTGATCAATCGATCCGAGCAAAGTGCAGGCCAGGGATGAGCTGAATGTGGAATTCAGGATCCTTCCACGTCGGCCTGAGCTGCCTTTCCATGGGGCTCTGCAAGCCAGCCCTCAGGTTCCGGGGGG
>NC_048218.1:210087982-210088223 GCF_002007445.2 Ailuropoda melanoleuca
GGGTTCCGGGGGGGGGGGCCGCAGTCCAGGGTGGGGCAGGGTCCTGGGGGAGCGTTGTTTTGGTCATGGAGGGCATAGTGCTCAGAGCTGGCAGTACTGGAGTCCCCAGTCCCTTCGCTTCGCTCAGGAAAATACAAACAAACCCAAAAGTCCTATTTAAACCAGAAAAATAAAGCCTGAAATCCCCCATTTTGCAGAACACACCCTCCCCTCTCACCCCCCACCCCCACCCCCATCTCAC
>NC_048218.1:210088323-210157453 GCF_002007445.2 Ailuropoda melanoleuca
CCAGGAGGCGCCCTCCTGGGCCCGCCCCCGCCTCCCCACTGGCCCCCGCCGCTAGATGGCCTCCTCACTCTGCCTTCCGTCTCTGGCTCAGCCGGACTGGGGAATCCTGCAGCCTCCACTGGGAGGCCCCTGGAAGGGGACTAGCCAACTTGGCCCATCCCCCTCCTCATCCCCTTCCTCAGTGTCTGTGACCCCCTCGTTTCCCTCTCCTCGCATCGGTACCCATAGGACCTGCTGCTCACCTGGGGCCTCCCAGGAAGCCCCCACCTGCTGCCCTTCTCCCCCAACCCCGGGCTCCCACTACCGGGGGTAGGGCTGTAATCTTATTTTCCTCTTCTGTACCCCTTCCCCTTTGATGTCTCTTCCCCATAGGACTTCCACTCAATCTCTTCCCATCGCATCTCCCAGTTCCCACTTCGGATGTTGTTCCAGCTTTGGCAAACTGAATTTCTGTTGCTCCAGCCAGGGCCTCCCTCTGAGTTTCGGAAGGGCGAAGCTCTCCAGCACTGCTCTCCTCACCCCATGGCCCTTGCCCAGTCCTGGACCTGGGGGATCTGAGTCTCCAGCTTCCTGGCCCAGGAAGGGCCCCACAGCTCCTGACTGTGGTCCACACGCGGGAGCACACAAGCAGCAGCTGTGTGGAGGCCGCCTGGCAGGGGCCTGGAACCGCGGCTGGCCTCCCTGTGTGGCCCTGTCCTACAGTGGCCAACAGCAGGCCAGCAGCGGCAGCGGCTGGAGCAGCGGGGAGGGAGGCCGCCCACACCTGTGAGACCAGCCCCTGGGCGCCAGTGACCTCGGGGGCTGGTGCCTGCCGCGGGCGTTTCTCAGCAGAGCGGAGCAGGGCAGACGGAGGGCACTGCAAGGGCACAGACAGGCTCGGTGCCCCCAGCCACAAGCCGCGCCATGCCTGGGGGACCTGCATCCTCCTGGCTTCAGTCAGTCTCTCCAGCAGGAGCACAGAGGACATCCCCAGGCCCCTTCCATCCCTACAGCCTGTGATCCCAGCCCCGGTCCTGGCCAGTTTGGCTCAAGCAAACCACGGAGCGCCGGTGCGTCCGCAGTACAGCCCACCCCACAGGGGCCGTGCATGCGTGCAGGAGTAGGGGGCCTTCCTGTGGGTTCTCTGCCATCACACGGAGCCCCTGGGAGGTGGTGAGCAGGCCCCGCCCCCGGAATTGGACAGCCCGAGCTGCACTTGCTGGCCCGGCACGCGCTGACCGGTCGGGGCTGTGCGGGAGGACGCCGGCACGCCGGAAGGCCACACGGCCAGCTGCTGACCGACGGCCACGTGTGGTCCCATGAACGTGCGAAGGCAGGCACGCTCCGCCTGAAACGCGCTGCTTTCTGAGGCGCCATCTCCTCTCTCCAGACCATGCTCTGCCCTGTGGGGCCACTTCCCTCCATTCTGAGCAGGGGTGCTTCTCCCCAGGTCTAGACGACGCCTTAGGCATGAGCAGCCTTTCCAGTTTCAGGTGGTTTCATAGCTACTACCCAGGAGCCCCAGACCACCTGTGTGAGGGATACCAGAGGTGCCCAGGAAGTGAGGGGTCCCTCCCTGGCCCGGGCCTGGTGGCTCTGGTCCCGACTGTGGTGCGCTCTCCCCTGTCCCAGAGCCATCTTGAACCCCCCCGCGAGATGGTCATTCCTTAGATGTCAGGAGCTCGTGAAGACATAGATGCCCCTGGAAAAGTGAATCCAGCAGGCACTTGCCGCAAGCCCGGGGCCCCCAGGGAGCTTCCAGCACAGGAGGTGAGCCCAGCGAGCCCTGGCGGGCTGCATGCTGCACGGCCAGAGCTCCTGCTCTGCTGATGTCCTCGTAGGGATCCCAGAAACCCCCGGGGGTGGGAGCCAGGGGAGGAGGCCTGGGTCCCCATCCTCGGGACACCCTTGTCCTCCCGGAGTGCGTTCGTGTCGGCCCCCCTCCTGCCCTGGAGGCCCCTGGGAGCTGCTACCGAGCTTCGCGTGCCTGGGGCTGACGAGTGGCCTGTAGAGGAGCTTCTGAGTCTTTCTGGAGAGCGGGTGTGGGGGATGGTGAGGGGTGAGTGTGTGTGAGTGTGCATGGGAATGTGCACACGAGAGTGCAAGCGTGTGTGCGTGTGTGAGTGTGCACAGGAGAGTGTGCGTGTGTGAGGGACATGAGTGTGCAGGTGTGCAAAGGGACGGCTGGTCCTCAGAGAAGTGAGTGCACAGAACCAGGAGCCAGGAAGCAGTGCTGGCTGACTTCTCACCAGGGAGCCCGGAGCGGGGTTTGGAGCTGGACCCCCAGCCTCCCTGGGCCCTGTCTTGGGGTGGGGACCCTGGAGGGGAAGGTCCACGTCCCCAAGTGGCCCCTTCCAGGGAGCGAAGCCTGGAGGCCATTTCCGCCCGCTGCCTGCTTGCACCCTGTGCAGGAGAGCCCCCGTCGCTGGCTCGTCCTGCCACCGTGAAGGGGGTGCCGCGGTCCTTCTTGGCAGCCAGCAGGGTGCTTACGTCATCTGGGCAGCTCTGTCCAAGCACTTTCTCTAAAAAAAGAAAAAGGGATGCACGGCGGCCACATGCAGAAGCCCAGAGGCCGCTCCCCCAAGCTCCAGGGCAGGGCTGCAGCGTCCGTCCAAAGGCTCCTCCTGTGTCCGCAGCAGCCACCTCCGCGCCCTCCCAGTCACCTGAGCACGCCTGAATCAACGGTGCCCCGGGTCGTGCAGCGCCCCACCCCCACCCCACGGTAGAGCCTCTGGAGAATCAGGGAGCTCACCCAGCCGTCCCTTCATGTGGGGAAACGAGAACCGAATCCACCTGCCCCGGCGGTCCGTGTGGGGCCGCCACCCCGTGGCGCTGAGGGGCCTCCGTGGCAGGAGCCGCAGGCCTTCCTGGGGCCTTGCGTTGGGTCGGGGACTTGCTCCTGCACCAGCCAAGCATGGAGGTGGGGAGGTCTCTGGGGACCCGCCGGGCCAGCCCCTGACACAGACCAGGCAGCCCCACTCAGGGGCAGACAGGGTAGCAGCACCCTGTCTCCTCGTCCCGAGCCCCAGCCATTCTTTGCTGTCTCGAAAGGGGGCAGTGACACTTGGCCCTACTGTGCCCAAATCCAGAGCCAGACGCTCAGGGGCGGGAGGGGGGAGGGGCAGGTGTGTAGGGAGGGCGAGGGGAGAAGGACGCGCTGGGGGGACACAGGTTGTGCACATGCACTTGGACTTGGCCACATTAGCAAACACCGCTAGGACCTTCGTAATTCAATGGGCCTCTTTCCTGTTTCTCACGTCGCGCTAATATTGGGGGGTGTTTAATAAGCTTGCTGGTGGCGGGTCCCCATTTCCTGCTCCTCAGCCAGGGCGGGAATTTCTGGAGGGGGACAGAAGCCTCATTGTGGCAGGCGCAGTGCGGGCGCCGTGGGGGCTCCGGCGTGGCGGGGCAGCGGGGAGACCACAGAGCGCTTGCTCGGATGAGGAAGCAGGGCTTCCTACGGGAAGCCCTTCTGGAAGAGCGCGCACGTTCAGTGGTGGGATGCGGCCCGGGAGCCTGGCTTCCCGCGGCTCCCACTCCATGCGCCTGAGCACTGCACCCAAGCGGCTGCACTTGGTGAGAAGTTAAATCTCCCACGGACCCTCAGGGACGAGTACTATTTGCTTATTTGGGTGTATTTTAATTGCCTCTTGGATGAAATCTAGTTAAGTCAATGCACCAACCCTCGGGAGCAGGTGGGGAGGCAGAGGAGAGGGGAAGGGCATCTCGGGCACGGAATCCCACGTCCGACCTGCGGCAGGGCCTTGAGTCAAAGGTGGATAATCTGGCCGGAGAGCTCACCCTCGGAATGTCTTCACTGGTGGTACCATTCCTGACGTTTCTCTGTCGTGCTCGGCTGTTGTTCTGTTTGGTGGCAGGCAGCCTCATCCTTGAGGACACACCGTGCGGGTCGTGGCCTGTACACCTGGAAAGACTGGACGATCCATGAGGGGTGATGCACCACTCAGGGCCAAACCTCTGGTGGGGGCAGGAAGCAGCTGTCCCGAGACCCAGCAGAGGGATGGGGGGGGGGCAGGAGTGCTTTCTTTCGTCCTGCTCTGAGCCTCGGCTGCAGGGACAGCTCCAATGCTTGGTCCCGCTGGACGGCAGGACTGAGCTCCACCCCGGGGGAGGCAGGTGTGTGTCCTTCTGGTTCACAGACGAGAAAACGGAGGCTCAAAGCAGAGACCTCCTCCCCCACTTGCAGGGCTGCTGGGGGGTAACGGACATCAGGCTCTTGGGCTGAAGACAGCGATACTCAGCTCTGGGGAGGTACTGCTTTGCTACAGACCTCCTGGGAGTCTGTTCCTCCTCCAGGCACTTGCAGAAGGTGTGCCAGAACAGCATCAGAGGGTGGCCCTGCCCTGGAGGCACGCACGGCATCCAGTACACAGGCGCAGCAGGTGACCGTGCCCTAGGTCGCCAGGCAGCGAGTGGTCAGCAGGGACCATGCTGGCCTCCGTCTCCAAGCTCCAAGCCTTGCGCTTCTGAGTTCTGGGAGATAGCAAGGCTGTGTTTCTAAGGTAACTGTGGTATCAGCCCCCACGCCGTGGACATATGTAGACTTGGGTTTCAGGTTAGGAGTGCTCAAGGACATGGTTTTTGTGAATCCTCAAATTACTGATTTCTCAGTTTACTGCGGAAAGGAGGGCAGTGCAGCTTGAAAGAATCCTTCCAACAAGAGCAGTGTTTCCCTGGCTGGTCTCTGAGGGAGCCATGTCTGTTTTCGGACTTGGGGACCTTCACAGTGGAAGCCTGGAGAGGGTCACTGCTGCTCAGAGGTGACAGAGATTTTTAGACAGAGGTCCCCTAGATGGTCACTAAGTATCTTAGCATCACATGACCAGGCGTGAGTCTCCAGGGCCTTGGATGAGGGCTCCATGAAGAGCGAGCTCCCCCTCTGAATGACACGGGCGGGCAGGTGCACTGACCATCGCAGCAGATGTGCTGCTCCTTCGTTTTCTCACCGCTGGGTAGCCGCTTTGGCTGACTTCAGTTTTACTTTGCGAACAGGTGATTGGCTCCAACAGCCTTTGTGATACGCACAGCAGGGAGACAGCATGGTTTCCCCAAAGCTGAGTCCAGCCTCGGGTCTCCGGGTGGCCCCATCCCCCTGGGGGCAGTGTGCCCTCATCTCAGACGGGGCGGACTGTCTGCAAGTCTCACCGATGGCTTTACGCCTTCGGGCCTTCAAGCGTGTTTGCTTTCGTGCCGTTATGCCTTCTGTCTCGGGCTGGATTAGTGCGCAGCCCGAGCGCACTCCCAGGGCTACCGTCACAAGGCACCGCACACTGAGCCGTCAAATGCAGCATCATGCTCTCTCGGTCGGGAGGCTGGAGTGTGGCATCAAGGTGTGGGCAGCGCCACACTCCCTCTGAAGGTTCCAGACCTTCCGTGTGCGTGCCTCCCTTAGCGGCTGGCGTTCCCGGACACAATGAGCTCCTCTGACGCCTGCCTCCGCGCGGTCCTCTTCTCCCTGTGTGCGTGCTCCCTCCCGCTGGAAGGGCATCCACCTGTCAGATGGGGTAAGGACCACAATGCGTGGTTGGTGTGCTCGTTCTTCGGGAGGAAGGCACGTTCCCTGCAGCCCCACAGGTGAGCCCGGTGGTCGGAACAACCTGGGGCAGCGCTGGTCTCCCACTGGGGTGAGAGGGGCTGTGTGGACCCTGCATCGTGCTCCACACGTCGGAGGAAACCAGATCAGGTTTACTGGTATCTTGGTGCCCAAGAGAGTGCTGAACCCCGAGTCTACGGTATTACGGCAGTGAGCTCCCTCTGGGGCCTCATGGAGCCTGGCAGCCCTGCTTGGCGGGGAGGCGGAGAACCTGTGTTTGCTAACAGAAAAGCAGCTGAAGAGGATTTTCGTGTTTTTGCCGTGAGCCCTCGGAGAGGCAGTGCACCTGGAGCTGTGAGCGGGGCGCCGCCAAGCTCCTTCCACGCCCGGCGCCTCCGGGTCACCCCAGCTTCGAACTGTGTCTGTGAGCGTGTGGGCTTTGTTGGCACGTATCCTGTGCGGCCATCGGCAGGATGTCCTAAGGTACCGGAAGAGCCCGAGGTGATTTTTGGGCTCTGGGAATGCTCAAAAACGTTTGCATAGAAATTAGTGATATTTACGTCTTGGTTTTACACTGTTTCGGCTTTGGACAGGTTTTGTAGGGGCGGTCTACGTTTGGATGGTGGGGGTACCCTATGTTTGTCAACCGAAAGCCAGCACCTCAGTGCTGGCTCCTTGGAAGGGAACCCAACTGGGGGCGCCTGGGGGACTCAGTCGGTTAAGTGCCTGCCTTCCGCTCAGGTCATGATGTCAGGGTCCCGGGGTTGAGCCCTGCATTGGGCTCCCTGCTCAGTGGGGAGCCTGCTTCTTCCTCTCCTGCAGCTCCCCCTGCTCGTGCTCTCTCTCTCTCTGACAAATAAATAAATACAATTTAAAAAAAAATACCCCAACTGAATGAATGAAGCAAGCAAACTGCAAGAGGGATCTCAAATACCTAGTTCAGGGTCCAGGTAGTGTCCGCCCTGGGCGGAAAAGACCGTATGCGTTGGCTCGGATCTCAGCGCTGACTCCAGGGGGTGGAGGGACAGTGTTTGCCTTCTGCCAGGGAGCCCGTGGCCTTACCAGGAGCGAGCACGGGGCTTCAGAGCGCGGCCGCGGGCTGTGGTCACACCAGAACCCATTCTCGGAGCCGGTGCTGGGTGCCCGCTCTGCCTCCTCTTTGACACCCACGGTTTGTGTGGCCTTGGAACATCTCTAAACTTCCCCGAACATATTTCCACGTCCGTGAGACGGACAGACGCTCGGGTTGCCGCGCGGTAGGCGTCGCAGGGATAGTTGGACCAGGCGTGTGCTGTGCACAGGCCAGTGCCCGGGGCGTGCTCGAGCGTGACCGAGGCGGTTTCCTCTCTAGACTGACTGACACTGCTGCTGGACTCTTGCTTTGGGACTTGCTGCGTTCACTGGTACAAACGCACCTCAGAAGGCCAAAGGCAACGGGGTGTAAAATAATTCAACTGTTTTTAAGCCGAGGGGGTCTGAAGTCGGCAAAAAGTTCATTCGATCAAATTGGGTTAATTTAACTAATCTGGCTTCCTGTGGAGGCTCCGTCCCCCAGCCTCTTTCCAACAGCAGAAGGGGAAAAGCACCGGGCAGCCCATCACGCTGGGGATCCTAATGGGACCTGTCCGGGACGGATCCAGTCTCTGCATGCCCCGAACTCTCAGAAACAACTTCTTCCACCGGTTTATTCAGCAAGGAGTCTGTGGGCTGCTACGCCCTGGCTCCCAGCTGGAGGGATTTCTGCAGCAATCCGAGACAGTCTAGAGAGTGGCATCACTAGTAATGATGGGTGTTCAAAGGGCACTGAATCCTGGCACTAGTGCCCCGAGGTAGACGCAGGGCACATGTCATTATCTCCATTTGACAGACGAGGAAATTGAGGTCTAAGGAGAGATTAGGGGACTCTGCCCGGATCTGCTCGGGTGAGTCTCCGACTCTGAGCCCATTGTTCTCTCCGTGCTCCCCCTTCCAGCCCAGGAGCAGAGTGTGTTTGCCCACGGTCACTTTGGACTGGACTCTTTTGACCTCCAAGTGTCAGCTGCCAGAGTGTTTCGGGGGCCAGGCCTTGCACCGCACTGGAAACAATTTCCTCTTCCGTGTGAAGAACATTCCTTTGGTTTCTGCTGTGACTCATACCCACGGGCTCTGGGATGTTCCTGCCGGCACTTTATTCACCGAGAAGGGAGATAATTGGTGTCTTCCCCCGAGAGTGCTCAATGCGGTTTGTTTCCACGGACGGAGAGGCAGGAGAGGCCCGGAGGAGGCTGGGCGGGGTGGGGGACGGGATGCCAAGAGAAACCCAAAGGTATGAGACCAAGTCAAACTCAACACTTCTCCTCCAGGCCTTTTCAGTGTGAGGATGGCTTACCCCAAAGTACACAAACCAACAGACTGAATCCCAGCTCTGTGTTTGAGCAGCGCCCACACAAAGCCTGCCCTCCGGAGTCCTCCCTCCGGCCCCATCCCGCCATGGTAACCGCTGAATTCACTGGGCCATGGGAGCAGGCCAAGTATGTGCTTGATTGTCCTGGATTCTCTTGTTTCTTTCCTTCAGCGGATGGAACTGGATGTTGTGTGCGTGTGCTCTTTCTCAGTCTGATGTATTTATGCCCTAGCTTTGTTTGGCGGAGGAGGGATGGGGTGGGAGGCCACAGAGCGGCCGGGAGACCTTTTGTATCAGATTGGTCAAGAATGCTCATCCCCAGTTCGTAAAATGCCACCCCCGAAAGCTGGTCGAGCCACCACGCACACGTCAATGGGCGTGGAAGCGGTTTTAAACCTGCATGTCTATGCGCTCCCGCGGCATCTCGACTCCACCATGAGCGAGGAAGTAGGGTAGAGGCTACGGGTACGGTAGGCGATCATTGTGTATGGGCGGCAGGAACGCGTGCAGTCGGGCACATCCAACGAGCATGGCAACGGCTCTCAACTACCTAGTCACACACCACTTCCCACTAATTTACTGCGTGTTTACACGAGGACTGTATTTCTACCATCCCCTGTTAAAACAGCACATGACCGATTCCCGTGTCGGAGAGCTAAGGCAGGCGTGGCATAATTTCATCTGATGGAAGGGGGAGAACAAGTATAGAATCTTCCAGGGATGAGCCGGGAACCCCGGGTGGCTGCCTCGACCCGCACCCAGGGGAGCCCTTGGGTCCCAACGGTCTCCGTACCTGCCTACCGTCAGGGGACTCTGTCCCTTTAACAAGTATGGCAGTTTTGCCCAAATCCTCTGTAATGTGACAACTAATCCATCGGTTACCTTTCTTTGTAGAAATAATCAATTCTAATCAGTAATTGCTTTTGGGCAATAGTTCAATTTTGCTGTCATCTCCTGGCTTCTAGCATCATAACATCATCTGAGCAGCTCCGGGGGCAACCCTACGTTTTACTGTCCTGGTTCTCAAGGCCAGACAGCATCTCTCCCTGCGCTCCACCATTAGGTTATTACACAGCACGCGCGTCCACCCCCCAGGAGAGAAATGTGCGTAGGCATCGGGGTCTCCAGCGCGTCAAACTCGTGAGCCTGTGCAGCGGGTCGTCTCCCTCGGGGCCACGGGGGCACACCTGGGGTTGTTGCGGGGTTTTCCTGGGGGAGGTTCTATGAGGCCTTACGGTCAGCACGGGAGGAAGGATTGAACGAGACGAGTCGGCTTCAGGTGGGCGGTCAACCCAGAATCCCACGCAGAGGCCTCCAGACCAGGGCCCGCGTCTCTGCGGCTGAGCCGTGCAGGTGGGAAGAAAGCCGCGGCCAACAGGTGGGGGTGTAAGTGGCGGTGTAAGTGGCAAGTCCAGGAGCGCCGTCCCTCTGCACTCGCACAACGGTCGCCTTTGCCCCCGTGTGCCCCCGGGACTGGGCTCCTCTCCCTTCCCTGGTCTCCGCAGATCCTCCGAGTAGCTTTGGGCAGTTATGCCACCGAGCTAGGGGGTTTTCTGTTGCCCACCTGGCCTCGCCACGTCTCCAGGGGAGACTTTGTATCTGGTATGTCTTGTCTATTCAGTAACATGACCCTTTTGAAGTCCCATCAGTGGGAGGTGTACCTGGTCCTCACTGTCCTCTTAGGTGGTGGGTCGGGGCAGGGCTCTGCGAGGAGGCAGGGGACAGTGGCCGCCACTGGAGCGTTAAAGGCACGTCTAAAGCAGACGTGCGGCCACCTTCTCTTTAGGGCCCGTGGCTCGACGTTCTGGAGTTGTTTTTTCTCTCTCCCTTAAGTTAGGCTTTGGAAGAAAAAAATACACAGACTCTGCTCCTGGTACAAAGGTTTCTAAGACATTTATTATGAAGGAATAAAAATCCTATTAAAATATTTATAAATCGAAACAGCCCCAGAAGCCACACACACAATTAGGCCTTTCAGACTTCTATTCTGAAAGCCAGATAAATCATCATTCAGAAAGCAAAGATGAAAAATCAAAACAAACACAAAGTGCTCCAAGGGCTGCCGTAAACACAAGGGCACAGAACGCGGTCTGAAACTCATCCCGTCTCCGAGCCGCGCGCAACCCACAGACATCCCGGGAAGCCTTTGAGTTTCTGACTCATCAAAAACAAAACAAAACAAAACAAAAAAAAACCAAAACCCCTCGTGTGATGTCATCTCTGGAGAGCATCAGTGAAGTTTGGAACTTTCGGAGGAAAATGAGGAATCGATCCGAGCCCCGATGGCCTGGATGAGGCTGCCGAGGCTCGCCTACAGCATGTGCCGTGCTCCTGTCCGAGGGCTGACCGCCGACGCGCACCCCTGGCTCTTGGGTCACAGATGGCTCTTCATGTCGGTTACAACAGATTCACGGTCCCGTCTGCGAGCCCGCCCTGGAATTCGGGGAGCACTGGATGCTGAGGACGTGAGGAAAAGCTTGCTCACTGGCTCACCCCCTACCATGTACTCGTACATCCACTCCTTGACCTCACAGGCGTGCAGGTAGCTTCTACCGTGGGCTAAGATCATGCTCGGTGGGCCTTGCGGTACAAACCTAAGACCCAGGCCTTGGCCTCAGGACGTTGCGTGTGGGGAAGAGATGGGGTCTGAGGAATAATTAGAGGCACTGAGTCTTTTCGTAGTACCAAAAACAAGGGCCAAGACCCCCAGGAGAGGGACGCTTCTGGCCCTGAGGGGTTGGCCTGAATGTCTCAGCCGGGGGACCACGTGTCATGCAGGTGGTATAACTTTGGAGACCACATCCGTCTGTGGCAGGGCTGGATCTCCAGTGGCTCCTGGGAGCTGTCTCCTGCCCTGGAGCCCTGGGTGGAGCCACGTTGCCTTCTTGAACCTCTTGGTCAGTGGGTAGCGTTTCCCATGTCCTTCTAGCTTCTTCACTGCAAGAGAAGCCTTTCCACGGGTCAGGGTCAGGGCTACCTCTCCACCTTGCACGGGGAAAGGCCAACCCTCCAGTCCATCCCTACCATCATTAGAACCCAGCAGCCAAGGACCCATGACCGGCCTGATGACCCCTGGGGCACCAGCAAGATCACTTCATAAGAGTAAGGATCTGGCTTTAAGTTTCTCCTTTATGGTGACCTGAGGGTGTCTTTTTGTTCCCTTTCCAGATATGTTCTGGACCTTCAAAACATCACCCATCTTCTGGAATGTTTACAGCAGCTGGGGTGGTCCTGGCTGAGCTCAGTCCACCATGTTGCTCAGCAGGAACTCCGTTGACCTCCTTGCCAGGCAGCTTGCCATTTGGTGGCGGGGAGGGCTCCTGGCAGCGCCTGGCCTGGACGGTCCCCAGCATTTCCAGCAATCCCCCGGAAGGGCTGGCCCCTGGCTCTCCCGGCCCCCTGCCCACCCCTGGGCCAACGACTATGTGCAGGGTGAAGGATTTCTGATTGCCAGCCTGGGTAGGAGTCTCATTTGGGGGGACCCCTTTGAGCGATAGCCCCAGCAGAGTGGAACGTCATGGCTGCGGGAGACGCGGGGCAGTTTGGATGGGCGACAGCACTCGCCTCGGTTGTTCCATCCTGCAGGCACCTTGACTCTCCGGGAAGGGTGTCATCGGGAGCCCTTGAGTGTGGGGCCCCATCTCACACTGCTGTCTCCTCAGCGTGTGGAGCACACCCTGCAAGTGCTCCCCTCGGGCCGTCCAGTGCCACCCTCCTTGAGCTGAGGAGGACCCGTGCTTGATCTCCTTCCGCTCTGCCTCTCCTCCTGACGCCGCCACCTGACCCGGTCGGGCTGGGCAGTGCTGGCGGTGGCTCTTTCCCAGCGCCGCTGAGAGGTGCCCCCTTCCCACAGTGACCTAGGTGGGGCTGCGAGCAGACGGCCGCTGTCATGGAGACTTCTAGCACGGTCAGCAGCAGCGCCTGGCACTCGCTCCTGGGCTGTTCATCACTTAGAAGGACTGACTCACAGCATGACAGACAGAAACACCATCGATGGAGAGGTGCCGTGGGATGCAGGCCAAGTCACTGTCTTAGCCTAGCCCTGCCCCAGCCTAGCCCTTCACCCTCCCAGCCTGGCTCCCTGCTCCCCTGGGAGAGGGTGGAGACGGCCAGCAGTGAGCAAGGACAGCTGTATCTGGGGACGGGAGCCCCGAATTCATCTTGTCCACAGATGTCACGGCTCCCATAGTGGCTGTCCGTGGCTCCCCGTGTGCTGCTGTGAATGGGTCCCGAGGGGAAGCTGGGGGGCACTCGGGGTGAGGCTGTGAGCACCTAATGAGGTCAGGAAAAATGTCAGTGGGGGTAGCTCTGGAATTGAGTGCAAGTGGAGCTGCCAACAGAGCTGGGGGCTTGGGGGACAGGCTGACCGCGGGCTGCCGCGTGGCGTGGCCCCGGGGCTCCAGCCGCCCCAGCTCCTGTGTGCCCACTGAGCGTGCAGGCGGTGCAGGGAAAAGGGTGGAGGCAAAGCCTGGCCCTGGAGCTGGAGCCAGGCTGAGGGAGCGTCTGTGATGTGCCGGAGTGCAAGCCTTGTCTCTTCAGTGCCTCTCGGTTCCAGGCGCTGAGGGGGAGGGGAGAGACGAGACTCGGCCCCGGATGCCAGGGCCTCGGCGAACTCTGTGTTGGGCCCGTCTGCTGCCGGTTTTGCTCTGAGTCATGGCCGGCACAGCGCCCCAAGTACTGAGTGTGCCCCAACCCCAGAAGGCAGAGGCTCCCCCCGGCTCGGGGGAGCTCGAGGCTTCTCAGAACACCTCCTGCATCTAAGCAAACTGTCCCAGCAATTGAGAGGGAGACCACTGACATTGCCATTTCCCCGAGCAGCAAGCCGAGCCTGGGGGTGGCCAGGAGGAAGCCGGCCGAGCCAGAGCAGAGGCCATCCAGCGGCACATTCCTTCTGCCGCCTGGGCCACGTACCCGGCTGTCAGAGGGCGCTGTCGGGTCCTTGCAGATGGCACAGCTGGCTCGGAGCTGCTCTGTGATGTGGCGTGGCCACCGGCCCTGGAACCCCTGAGCCGCCACGAGACGCACGGGGGTCCCGCCCTCAGTCAGGGAGACAGGGTGGGCTGTCTTGTCCCCCTTCCTGCAGGAGTTAGAAGATCCCAGATGCCTGCGTGCAGCTCTCCTAACCCGCGACCAGTGAGTCGGGGGGCAAGGCCTTCGGGACAGGAGTGCCGTGGTTTGCCGCTTATTTTGGCCAAGCAGGTTGGCCACTCCTGGTTCTACAGATTTCCACTCCTGGTTCTGCAGATACTTTCCTCCTACGGAGATGGAAATAATCCAATGCGGTTCATCAAGTCCTCAGCCTTCCACGAACACACCGACGGCTGACTGGTATAGAACGCATCTCACACGGCAGCGTCATTCATGTAGAAGGCATCCAGCGACCACAAGGCGAGTGAGAAAGGACTGTGTTTCTCACAGTAGATGTCACAGGCCCAACGCTGCACAGAACGGGGGCTCGGAGACCCCCTCTGGAGTCTGCTTGCTCTTGAATCTCTAATTTACTGGGTTGTCCGGCTGCAAGTGTCCAGCCGGTGTTAGAGACAGAACAGCACCAGGCCGGGGAGCGATTCCTGAGTGTTGGCGTCCCTGGGGGCCAGACGTCAGGGGAGACATGGGAACACGAGGGGCCCTGGGCCAGGCGCAGGGCTGGGGGTGCACGGCTGGCGGGACAGCTGAGGCCCGGAGCCCACAGCCTGGAGCTGTGCAAGCCCTGCCTTCAGCCCGGCGAGGATTGATTGAAGTGGTGGTTCAGCCTCGTGGAGATGGTACATTTTGTTCAGTGCCGTCTTTAATAAAGCAGAGAAACGTAAGGCTTTTAAGAAGCATTTCCACCCAACACAGCGAATAAAGAAGTGGTTTTGACCGCTTGATCTGAATGCAGATCCGCCTGCATTCCCTGGAAGGCTGGCTCCCCCCGGAATGCGGGCGCTGATGTCTCGGCTCCTTCCAGGTGTCCGGGGAATGCTGAGTGGGTGACCAGGTCTTCTCACCCTCGGCGGGCGGGCCCGAGCCCGAGACAGGAGTGCGTCTCCCCTGCCACGTGCGGCAGCCGTCTAGCATGATCAAGCACGCGCCTCGTCCACACGCGGGAACCGTCAGTGCGGAGTGTGGCGTGGGCACGGCTCATGGATAGACAGGTGTGCTCACCCCCTTCATCCGGGGGAGGCAAGAAGTCTCGGGCTCGTGGCAGCGACAGGTGAATGGGGGTCCAGGCAGAAGGCAGCAGGTAGCTGAGGGCATGGATTCAGAAGTCAGTACCCCAAGACCCCGGCTGAATTCCAACAATGTGAGTTACTGGATATAATGCGTATTACGTGTCACATCGTGTGGATCTGTCCCTCGATGTTGAACTTCTGTCCCGGGACATTTTCTCGAGCGTCTGGCACCCCTGCCGATGCTGTCGGAGGGCGAATGTAAGCGAGCACGTGCAACGGTGTTAAGGACGGAGTGAGAGCCCTTTCAGGAGGAATTGCTGGCTTTGGTGATTTGGTTTTTGTGCACATGGGTGCTTATGGAAATGAACTTATAAAGTCAAATTTCAACAAGGAAACCGTTTTAATTCTTGTTATTGTGCCAGAGACATAATGCTTCGTGGTGGTCTCAGAACCAAGAAGGCTTGGGTCCCTGCTCCTTCGTGGGGATGCCAGGAGCCCGGGAGGTGGGGCCTGGCCTCGAGCCTCGGTGTCCCCTGGCCTCGAGCCTTGGTGTCCCCGAGGGACAGAGCGGCTCTCCGGTGTGGTCTGTGCCCCAGGATGTGCGGTCAGACTCCTGCGTTCATGTCACTGCGATGCTGGGAGCCAAACTCGGAGACACAGTATGGATGGTTTATTAGAAAATTACAGAGAGGATTCGGGAAACTCAGCCTTTTCTGGGGTCAGCACTTCTTTGCTTACTGTATCTAGATGGCAGTAATGTGGACGGAGCTATGCAAATACGCTAAAACAAGTCGTTAATTTGGCGCTCTGTCGGGCCGTGGCAGAGCCAGAGCCAGCACCAGCGGCCCACGCTCAGCCCAGCAGGTGCCGAGCGCAGCGTGGGCCCGCCCGTCGGGCATCCGCCGTTACCACGGCTGCGCTGTGTTGCTGACGGCACGGTCGTGCTGTCGAAGAGGAAATCACGTCTTCACTCCTTCGCTGCCCGTACAAAGCGCTGGGATTTCTACTTGGCACAGGCGCCTCTTCACCTGGAGGCGGCTTCCTGAGCTCCGATGAAGTCCATCTGCAGACACAGACCCCGAGCGCCGCTCCTAAGCCCCGAATGCTGCTGCACGCGCACAGTCAACTCTGCCCCCGCGAGGGGGACGTCCCCGGCCTGGCAGCGGTGGAAGACGGAATCTGCCATCCGAGGACAGGAGGAGCCACGATCGTGGTCCTCAGCAGGCCTGCCGCTGCCCACCCTCTGACCTTGTACTTGCTGGAGCCCTCTGCCCTGTTGGTCTCATAACACCGGATGCTTATTAGAATTTGTGACCTGTTTTCCACTTCGAGGTCACAGACTCTTCAAGTGTATTCTATGCACGTGCGTTTCAGCCAGTTTCAGGCAGGTTGTATTTTAAGCAGAGCTGGGGTTTATTCATCTCGAGGTGTGTCCATTCCTCAAAGTGATTGACTACGAGGTACGTTTAAACACTGAGACTCCCCAGTGTGTTCACCTGGGAGTGTGTTAACTCGACCAGGCCTCAAAACAGAGTGCGACACACATGTTCACACTTGCACACACGCACAGGTGCACACACACGTAAGCAGACACAGGTGCACACACACACGCATGCACACCCTCAGCAGAGAAAAAGCATGGATTTTTCTTTCTTCAACACGTTTGGCTACATCCACCCCAAAGGATGCTCCTCCCTCCGAGTTGCCACCCCAGGAAGCTGGGCCCCGATCCCAGTCTGACCCTGTGGGACTGCTGGTCTCACTGGATTTGGCTTTGGTTCGGCTTCCGGTTGTTCTCAAAATGAAATCCGCTCTTAAAGGACGCGGGTCACTTCTGAGGACATGTGAAAACTGTTCCAGATTTCGAGCAAAGGAGTGGTTAATGCACCACGAGAAGGGGAGTGCTGTGCCAGGGCTCCCCTGTCCGAAGGTGCAAACCCTGGTCTTGGACGCCAGAGGTAAGGCCCCCGTTTCCTTGTGTGTCTTGGCTCCATGTGGGGGCCCATCCCTGTTTAATGGGGGGAGTCTGGGCCTCCGGAATGGGATGTAGGTCGCATGGTCACTTGCTGGCCGAGAATCATTTTTGGCTTTCTCCTGGGCTACTCTGCTCTCTTGACCTGGAACCCGCACGGACTCATCTCACATTTGGCCCCCGTGGGTCAGGTCTGGCAAGCTGGCTTCTGGGTGAAATTACTTTGGATTTTGTCTGCTTGGTCCCGCTCCATTTTGGACCAGTTCCTGGTGTTGTGGACCAGCCCCGTCCTTCCCTGCAAGGTGCGTGATGTGTCTCCCCCTGCTGTGCCACCGAGGGTGCGATGGAGTCCCCCAGGGTCATGTGCCTGGCTCGGCACGTCCCAGCCCGAAGTGTGCAGGCCTGTCCATGCACCCTGGCTGCTCGCTCTCCTTTGTGGAGCCCAATTTGTCATCAAAATGGTGTTTTTGTTCATTTGCTTGGATAAGGAGTCGGACTGGCCTGGTTTCCACTAAAGCCAATGGCTGCTTTTCCACCACCCGTTGGTTCCCTAGCAGCCCTGGGGCTGGTGACAAAACCAGCCCGTGGAGGGAGAGACTGCACACGCTCCCCGGCACCTGCCCGTGGAGATGTTAGTCTGGCAGGGACACCTCCTCGGCGAGCCTACCTGTGCCTTCCCCTCGATGCCGAGAACAAACTCTTACTTTTGCTCCTGGAAGAACTTCACCTTGAAAGTGAAGGAGCGAGTTTCAACCATGTTCACAGATCTCGGTCATCCTATCGATGTCACACTCTGTCTAAGGTGTGACTCTGGCCAGAAGTCATTTGTCACCATCGTCTCTACGTCCATATTGACGTGAAATTATCTGCAGTGAGAGGGGAAATGGCGGTCCACAGCCTTTCCTTTCTCCCTCATCTGTATGTATAGCGCTTCCCAGAGCAGTGTTCTTTCTCCCCCAGATGACATGGTGCATCAGGAAACCAGCGAGTCGCACCTCAGAGCTCCTTCCTTCTCCGTCACAAATGTTTGCTGAGCACCAGCTCCGTCTCTGTGCTGGGCAGGGGTGCTGCGGGGTGGGTGTGGGCGCGGAGCCCACCGTCTGCTTCAGGGGTGGGGACGGAGCTGTGCCAGCCATGAGGAGAGCTGGGGCCTCGGGGCCCATGTAAGGAGGGGTGTCAGAGCAGCGGGAAGGGTGACCGACACGGAGCTGAGTGGGGAAGATGCTGGAGGGAGAGAGCAAGAGCACAGGTCAGTCATCTGCACTGGCCCCCTTCCATGCCGACGGCCCACGCGGTGCTCAGGCTCGCTGGCAGCGAGACCAAGGGCTTGGCCCACGCCTCCGTCTTGTGGAGCCCATGGTTGGTATCGCCCTCGAGAGACGACAGTGGCACACGAGAGATTTGCTTGGAGGGGGAGATGTTCACATGTATCCAGAAGGCACACTCCTGGCAACACGGGAGGGGGCCTGTGTGGGTCTCCCCTCCTCCCTGTCACATGCGTCTGAGCTGCAGGGACAGCTGGCTGACCACAGCCCGGGGGCCTCAGCGTTCAGGGCCCGCGCGTGAGCCACTCTGTTCTTTGTGCAAACAGGCTCCCTCGGACGCATAGGCGGCTGGAGGTCTAGGCCACACAGTGATCCCCAGGGCAGGGCGGGCGCCAGGCTGCCTCCTCTGTCAGGCCTTCTTCTGGGGCCCGGTCCTGAGTTCGTGCTCGGTACATGTGTGTTGAACCAAAGCCTGTGATCGGAGGGACGTGAAAAGTCCATCACAGTAGATTTGGCCGAGGGCATAAGGCACCAGGATGGCAGTGTGATTCAGCCACTGCGACGTTCCCAGGAAAGGGGACAGAGGAGGGCACTTGCCACCGAGAATGTGAGAGGCAAGGTCAGAGCAAGGGCAAGACCCTGGAGGGGATGGGGAAGGAGGAGCGGCACTGGCCTGTCCTTGCACTAGTGCATGTCCGTCACCCGCCCGTCTTGGGTCCTCAACTCAGGAAACCCCGGGAGACATCTGACACAGCCACCGATCCTGGTGCTCACAACACGGGCTTGCCCCCCGGGGGGAGACTGGGAGGTGGCTCCGGAGGGAGCCGCTAGGGGGCTGCTGGTGGGAGCACATTCCTGTCCCTCGGTGCTCTCCACCTCCAGGCCCTGGCGGCAGCTCAGCCCGGATGAGGAATGCGCCACTGGCCACTCACCCGCGGCTGTTCTATGTGGGGAGGAATGAGAACTATTTTTGAGTTCCTGCTACTGTCCCTCCCTTGGCCTACAGCTTCCTCCTTGCCCACTTCCTTGAAAGCACCGGGACAGGCCCGGGCACGCCCCCCGGGGCCGCACGCTCCCGGCAAGCATTAACCACAGGGTCCTGTGAGTCCCTCCCTGCACCCTGCCTCGGAGCCAGAGCTGGGTCGGCGCGGGGGGCCGCGTGTGGCCCAGAAGAGCACAGCGCAGGCTTTCACTGCAGCGTTGTCCCTATCTTGTCCTCCGGAGAACCTCTGAAGGAAGTTGCTCAGCGTGACTCCATTTCCAAGACCCAGCAACCTGAGAGCCGCGTGCTCTCGGAGACAGAAAAAAGCTTCAAAACATTCACATCAAACCTTCGGGGTGGCCTGAGCACCACCGCTGCACCCCACCTGCGTGGGACGGTCCCTCCAGGGGACGCTCTGTTCTGATGGGTTCTGACGTCCCCTTGGACAGATGTTTCCACGCTGTGAGCACGTGGCCTCCCCTTTGAGCAGCTGGCTTCTCCCGCCTCGTGGGCTCTTGCTCTGGTCCTGGTCACATCAACGCCACCCCCTCCTGCACCCAGGAGACCGGGTGCATGGGTTCCATGAACCTTGGACAGATGGCCCCGGTTAAATTTGAGCCCTCCCCACCAACAACTGTGTCTACGTGAGATCGAGGCCTCTTTCTTGGGGGGCTACTATGATCAAAGGGAGCATTCTGAGCTCACCTTCACAGAGTGTCCCGACCAGGCTGGGCTGGGGAAGCCTCCCCTCCCCCAGGTCCAGATACTTGCCCCCCATTCATATTCCGGGAGCAAAGTCAGGGTGTCCAAAAATGAGCCAGTGTGGGGAGAGGAATGCCCATTTCTCTTGACTTTCCTCTTCATACCCTCTTTGGCCACTGCTGGTCTAGTCACTTTATAACTGAGGACACTGGGCCCAGGAACCCTAACTGCCCAGTCTCCCACAGTGGGTTCCCCAGGGTTTAAAATGCAACCCAGGCGGGAAGCCCGGCTCTTCTCAGAGGATGGCCCTATCACTCGCCTAAACTTGGCCGTGTCTCCTGCCAGGCTGGCAGTCCCTAGCTCCTCACGAGAAGGCCCCCTGGTTCTTGCCCCTGCTGAAGAGACCTCCCACAGAGCATGGGGCTCACCTTGCTCTCTCCACCCCTCACCCCATCCTCCCTCTGTCCCTCCCAGAGTCCCCACGAGAGCTGTCCCAGTTCCTTGTCCCATGGGTCTCAGCCTGGCTGACCAGTTGCCTCCGGGGCCTTCCCTCCCACTCTGCTCTGTCCCACACGTGGGGTATCTCCCAATGCCTGGGGACCCATCCTGGGGACCCATCCTTCCCAAGCTTCCCTTCCATGGCAGGTCTGGGGAAAAGGTGGTTTGGATGTGAGGCCAGCTTTTCCTCTTTGGCAGGAGGTAAGGGTCTAAAGCCGTAGACATGTCAAGCCTACTAACAGCTCAGGAGCGGGCAGGTGGCTTCCAGCCCGCGTGCCGAGAGCCAGCCTGGTTCACGTCCCAGTCGTGGGTTCTGCCCTTCTACGCTCGCAGGGTGGCAGAGCCTCAGGACTTGGAGAGGAAAAGTCATCCCCTCCACTGAGGACGCACGCTGGGCGATTTTCTGCCTCGGTCAGTTTCCCGGGCTGCAGCGGCAGGCACCGCTCTGTCCGCACCCACGGCAGACCGGAGGCCCTCGAAGGTCTCCTCCCCACTCTTTGAGTCCAGAAGACCATCAGCCCAGGGCCCAGGGGCTGCGTGTGGGGCAGGACACACTTCACAGCCCCTGTGCCATTGCAGGGCGGGGCTCCCGCGGTCGTCGCGGTGCCCGGCCGGCTGGTCTTTCCTGCCGGGCTGGGTGCTCCCTGAGGCCAGGTACTTAGCTTCACAACGTCCATTCTAGTGCTTTGGAGCCATGCACAAAGCAGGTGCAAAATTTATGTGTGTTCCAGCGGCTTCTTGAGGACATAGCAGGTGGAAACGTACCAGAACTGGGAGAATCCAGAGTTCTAATTGTAGTTTTTGGAAGCAAATACTGAAGGGGAGAAGCCACAGCTATCTTGTACCTACCTCACTTGGTAAAATCTCAGCTTCCCACAAAATCATCCACAAGGCGGTTTTGAATAAATCAAGGGACAGTTGGAACCGATTTGAGGGGCCTTATTATCAGTCAATCCTGTGGATCATCCTTTTGTAAAGTATGAAATTGCTCCCAAATCTATACTCTGTATAAATCCAAATTTACACACAGGTCTCATTTAAATGCACGTATGGTCCGTGTTGCTCATGAAAACACCACCATTGGAACTTCTTGGGACAGAATATAACGTGGCTGTAGTTCCCAGTTTGGGGCTGCTCCTCCCCGAGCCCCTGGATGCCGGAGGTCTATCTGAGCAGGGTCCAGGGGCCGGCACCCCCCCACCGCCCTGTGGAGCCCCTGTGGCCCAGGGCTGACCTGCTGCTCGCAGCCCGTGCACCTGGCTCAGCACGGCCAGGACTGCTCTCAGGGATCTCCGATGCCCAGGTCAGGAACATGCCACACCTGTCATTATGGACTCTCGTTCCTGTAGAGCCTCGAAAAACAGAGGAAGAAAGAGGTTGCCTCGACACCCCTCAGTTCCAGGTGGAAGATCCACTTTCTCGGAGAGGGCGTTAGGAATTGCCAAGGAGGAATGGCCATTTTTGGGTGGTTTTGGACTTGGTTCTTCTGCCGGAAGTCTGTGGTTTTGCTGAGGGGCCTAGAGACTGGGGAACTGGGTGAGTTCCCATCAGAACCTGGCCCAGTCTTGCACACACTGGGATCCTGGAAAGGGGGCCTTATGGCCACCCTGTCTGGCAACACCAGGCATTGTGGTCCCGCTGTCCATACTGGGAGGGTCCCAGGTCACCCCCCACAGCCATCTCTGTCCCCTGGCTCCTCCGTCCTCCTCCCTCTAAACAATTCTTTCTGTCTCTTCACCTGACCAAAGCTCTCTGAGCCTTTCTTACTCATCTTTGTTCCCAACATGGACCTGACACCCATGTGCTAGGGGTTCTGAACCAACACCCGGAGGGCTGAAATCCCATTTATACCATTGAGGCTTCCTGAGAACAGTGTTCAGATTGGTCTGGAAAGTCCCATTTATGGGGAAGTGTGAACGATGTTCAGTGGTGGGTTGTATCCTGGTCACAGTTTACACGGTCCTGGGCATCATCCTGATGACACGTGATAGGGGAACGGGACGGGGAGGCATAAACTTCCGTGGCTCATGTGGCTTCAAGCCCAAGATGCCCCCGTTGCCCCAGGATGGGCACCTGCCTGATCCACAGTGGGGTCCTGACTCCCCCTGCAGTGGGAGGGAGAAAGGAGCTTGAGGGACTGGCTTGGCCACTGCTTGCTGTGTGAGTGCGGGCTAGCTCATGGCCTCTCTGGGCTGTCACGCCCAGCCCGTCAGTAAGATTAAGGGATTCACAGTTTGGCGAGTCCCCTCTTGCTACAATGCCCGAGACTGCTTTTGGGGGTGATTTTGGCAAGTGAGCCCTCCCGTTAGCGCTGCAAGCACTTGGTCCCCAGAGCCTGTCCACGGCGGTGTGGTGCTCCCGTGCTCGCTGAGCTCAGTCTTTGGGTTGGGGCCCACCCTGCATATTGTACGACTGCTCCTCGGGGCGCGCTGCCAGGCTCCTCACCCCGGCAGTGCTGCATGGGCGCCTGAGGCGAACGACGCCCCAGGGGGTGCCTGCGCGCGCATCCCCAGCCACAGCTTCCCTCCTGCACATCGTTCTCCATCCACGAGCTGCTCCTGCTGCCGCGGTTTGGTTCCCAGGCTGGGCTGGGAACGCTCACCGCCAGCATCAGCCTGCGCTGTGCTCCCCGCTCCGCGGGTGGCTGTGCCGGCGTCAGGAAGGCGGAGGACAGAGGTGGGGAAGGGGGAGCGAAAGGCGTGAGCCAAGGGAAAATGCTGTACGAGTGCTGGTCTGTGTGTGTGCACCAGGGAGCACGTGACTGTGTGAGAGCCTGTGCACGCGGGAATACACAGAGTAGTGTGCAAGTGTATGCGAATGTCTGCCTACAAGCACCTGAGTGTGTAAGCATGTAGCAGCAGGTGCACGTGTGTGTGCACATGTGTAGGAATGTGCGTTAGTGGGTGAAGGTATGTCACGTGCGAGCACACACGTATTATCGCATGAGACCGTGTTGCGTGAGCGCACACGTGTTAGTGTGTGGGAGCGTGTCGCACGCGAGCACACGTGTGTTCTCGTACGTGAGCATGTGTGAGTGGCAGGGAGGTGGGACGGGTGACAGAACGAGTAGAAGCCGTGCCACAGTGACCGTTAACTGAGGCTTCCCGCCGCGGCTACACGACAGGCGTGCATCCCGTGTCCTCTCTAGGGCAGCTGCTGGCTGCCCGCTCGGTGGGAGGGTGTGGGGCTGGGGGCGGCCTTCGTCTCGGGCCGGTACTTAGCCTCCCTGCTCGGTATCCCCTGTGCCCTATCAGAGAGTCCTGCGGGGACTGAGTGCCGTGCTCCACGGGCATCTCGCAGCGGGGGCTTCACGTGTCTGCAGCTCTCGTAGGTCTCGGCTGTAAGCAGTCAAGCCTCAAAGCAGCTCTGAGGGGGTTCTTATTACTTTTATGTCATCGATGAGGAACGTGAGGCTCTCGGCTTGTGAGGCCGGTACCCAAGGTCACACGGGCAGGACGAGGAGCCGTGGGGATTTGAACTTGAGTCTCTCTGACCCTTGAGCTGTGTTCTCTCCGTGCCGCTCCACGAACACTTGCAGATCATACGCCAGCTTCTCCTTCTGAGCACGCGGCAGCAGAGCTCCTGCCCTCCCTGCCCCCTGCCCTCTCTGCCCTCCGTCCCCGACACCCGGCTCCCCTCTGCTCTCGCCGGGGCTCAGCAAAGCTGTGGTTCCACGTCTTGGCCGCTGACGCCAAGTGTGGGTGCCTTCCCTTCTCTTTGGCTCAGCTCCCTCACAGGTTAACTGGGGAGACTGCAGGGCTTATCCCTGGGTCCCCTGTGGGATGGGACACCAACAGCAAAGGAACGTAAGAAGGCTCGGGTATCGGGGCCGTGGGTACTGGCTCCCAGGTTCCCCGAGTCCCGGGAAGGGGTCTGGCTCCAGGAAACAGCATGTTTCAAAGGCTTCCAATTTTAGGCAGCACACGGCCTCATGGTCCCAAGTGGTCACTCTGCTTCTAGGGACAGCAGAAGCACTTCCCCACCTGAGACCCCAGAGCCCGCTGCCACTCCCTGTGCCAGGAAACCGGGGATGCAGGCCCTCGGGTGAGGGCTTCTCCTGTCCAAGGGAAGGGAGACAATTCAGAAGGATGAATGACCTCATCCTGCTACCAGCTTTCAGTCTCTGAAGACAAAGCTGATGTCAGCTCATATTTGCAATCTTTTTTCCTCTTTCCTGCAAAACGGCTCCTTCTGCTGGGAGAGCATTTGGCAGCCAGCCCTGTCGTGGGCTTGCCAAGGCACAGCTCCATCACCAAGAAGATTTCTTAAGTGCCCACCGAGGGGCAGCGAGGGAGTGGCCTCGACAAGTGCCCCCCAGGGTGATTCTGATGGGTGCTGGGTTTCTCAGGTGTGTCCTGCAGCTCCGTCCCCGAGAGGGGCACCGGGTGCTACCCTCCAAAAGCTCCGGAAAAGCAGCAGAATGCTGGGTCTCCTCCCCTTGTCAAAAGGGCCCTTGGGGGCTCCCAGTCAGACTTGTCTGGTAGAGAAGCTGGGATTGTGGTCATGCCCGCTGAGCAGATAGGCCCTGGCACAGATTCCAGGGAGGAGGCTGGACAGGGACAGGGCGGGAGGCACAGGGCCCACCGAGGTGTGGATGGCAGGGCTCTGGGTGTCCGGACAAGAGGGGCAAGGCAGGGAGGCAGGCTGCATGGCACCATGGCCCTAGAGGCAACAACGGCCACACACGGCCTGCCCCGGGAAGTTATGGCCTAGCCTGTGCTCTGAGTGATGGTTCCGACTTTGTCAGTGCATTTCCACTACCGGTCAGCACAGCCCCCCAGCAGCCCCCTCGGCTGGCCCTCCCTGCAAAGAATGACTTGTTCAACATGTCTCTCTGTCACCCATAGGCACAGTACACGTGCTGAAAAGGGGTCCACGGCACCCCTTCCCAGGTCTGCCCAGGGATCCGAGCTCACCACCGCCTGCATGTGTGGCCATGTCACCACGGCAATGACGTCACCTAGGACCACCTTTCTCAGGTCTGTGGGAGGCTCTCCTGTCCCCACCCTAGCTGAGAGAGCCCTTCCCACCTTGCTCCTTGCTGCACTCCAACATCGGGGCTGGATCACAGGCTTTCCGTCTCCAGACTCAAGTTCAGGCGTTCTTAGAGGAAACACATCAGCTAACCCAGAAATACTTACTGTACGTGGACTAGCTAAGATACAGGGCTCATTAGTCATCATTGTCCCGTATGTGCAATTGTACATCTCATCTCGCTTAGAACAGGTGGGGAAACCTCTCCCACGACCATCGCTGGGATGGGGGAGCCCTGCGGGCACCTGTTTACTTGGTGAAAAGAATACAGAACATTCCTATCTCATCACCTGTCCCCGGGCCAGGAAAGCACGCTCCACCCGCTAGCACTCGATTCCAGCGGTATTGATTTTATTACTCATGCTTTATAAATGAGGATGCTATTCTTAAGAATGCAAACATTTGCTTTGTTGTGCCATTGTCTCGGCCCCACGTCAACTTCTCACTCTTGATGCATGTCCCTCGGTGACGATTCTTGTCACCGTCTCGTGATGGGAGGCGTTCTGATGCTCGTTTACAGGCACACCATTGCAGCACCATGAACTTCGTCTGCAATTTTGAAAAATGCAGACTTCAGCTCGAGAATGACTCCGGGTTTAGCGCGATGAAAAAGCCCGGAGGGGGCTGCCTGCCCTTCTGGGAGGCCCCCAGAGGCCGGTGCGGTTTCCCAGCAGCCCCGGGCACAGAGCAACGCGCCGGGGGCTGCTGCTCCTTGGGCAGCCCTGAGTCCACGTGGCTTCGCCTCAGCCGTGGTGTGACTGGCGTCCCTCCCCAGAGCTCACGGCCGGTCCTTCCTGTACAGACGGCTCAGTGCAGGCTCTCACCCTGGGGGGTCGTCCTGCAAAGCGGCAAGGACATGGCTATTCCAAACTCAGATTTCTGGGGCTCTTCGTCCTACTGCCGTCTATGGCCCCGGGCCAACCTGCCTGAATTCAAGCCAGAAGCTTAGATCTCTGCTTCCCGAGCGTGGGTTTCCTCTTCTGCAGAGTGGGGTTACCAGCATCTACCTCGCGGGGCTGCTGGGCATTTGTGAGACAGTAGGCACGCACGTGTAAGGCCGCCCAGTGCGGCAGGTACTCACCAGGTGGCCACTCCCCGCCCCGCCCCGCACGGGAGCCTGAACCCTCCCGGGACCCCCTGCGCGATGACGCACAGAGGCCTGCCTCTCCCAGGGCTCGCAGACTGGGGTACGGCCCCACACCAGTCTGCAGTGCTGCCTTCCTGCCCCTAACAGTTCCCTTCCTTTTCTGATGTGATCACTGCTGCTACTCTCCTTTCACTGGCTGTTGGACGTGCTTGCTTGTACCCTGGGGCCTTTTCAGGAGACAAAACACTTTTAAAAAGCCTTGCGTAAACAACCCGAGGTATATCAAAGTCAGTCCTCAGAGTTTTGTCCTTATCAGGACTGCCATGGCTCTGTGCTCCTTAGACTGTGTGACCAGGACAAGCCCAGGGCCATGCTGCCTTCTCAGGGGGGCCACCCAGGCCTTGGGGAGCTGTGTAGACCATCAGAAGACCTCTCTGCTGGCCCACACGTTCCGGTGGGTGGCCTTCTCTGATTCTCTCCTCCGCCATGCTCTTGGATCTCTGGGGCTGCCCTGCTACCCCTGGGACACGATCTGGCCCCATTCACCAGCTGTCCGGGGAGCTCTCCACACAGAGAGACTCCACGAGTTTATAGACATTCAGGGGGAACTCACCCAGGAGACCTCTCAGCCTTAGCCCATGCTGCCCACCCCTCCTCCTGGGGTCTCAGCAGAAGGGCTCTGACCAGGCCTTTGACCCCAGGCACTCAGCAAGGATTTCAAGGGGGGATGTCCCTCCCAGTCTATGTTTTGGATGCTTGGAAATCGAAAGACCCTGAGTGGACAGTGCCAGGCCCTCGATCTATCACAGGGGCTCCTCATCACTGTTCGCTGCTCTCTTCCCTGCCCACACACTGGGACCTTTTCTTGGGTGGGGGACACCACCAAATGTCCTGACCACCTCCCCTGGGACTGTTCACCCAGACCCAGCTCTGAAGGCCATCTGTGCTCCCAACCTCAGCCACCTGAAAATGTCAGCACCTTTGGATAGATAGTTGCTTACTCCCCCAGAGGGCATGATTCACCCAGTCTGGTGTGCCTGTCTGCAGAGCAGAGCCTGGGATAAGAATTTGGGGGAAAGTGTTCATTTGGGAGGTGGTCCCTGGAGTCAGGAGGGAGCAGGGAGGAAAGAGACCCATGTGCAGAGAGGAGGGGAGAGTCTGTGGGGCAGCATCAGTGGTCAGGGGAAGGCTCCACTCCAGAAGGGTGGGAATGACTCCAGAGTTGCCCTTGGGAGGGAGAGAGGTGGACATTTGTAGGTACAGGGGTGCCTTTGGGGCTGTTAAGGCCCCCCGGCTTTCAGGGAAAAGAGCCGGCAGAAACACAGCTGGTGCTGGAGGAGGCCGGGGCAGTGGCGTGGAGCTGTCCAGCACGGCGGGGATGGAGGCTGCTGGGCCAGGGGAACATGCCAGCCCCAGCCAAACCTGTTTTCTGCACACCCCGCTGAGATTCACTTTCTACAAATTCATACCAGCCAAGACGATCTGTTGAGCTTGGCTTTCTGTTTTGTCACCAAAATGTTTTGTGTTTCATTGTCCCTAGATACATTTATGCAATTATGTTTTATAGTTAAGCAGAACTTGTTTTAGTGAGAGAAGCTGATATGTAAAAGTTGCCAACCCGTGCTTGCTTCTCCCCTCCAGCATTAGATCCTGTTGAAAGAACAGTGAAGAAGAAAAACAAAAGGGATAAAGCCACCACAGAGAGGAGATCATGGGGGGATGACAGGAGATAAGAGGTTTCAACAAATTTCTGTAGGATCTAAAGTAAGCGTGGCAGAGCTTGGGATGGGCCAGAGGCAGACGGCAGGAGAACAGAGCTTGGCAAGAGAGATAATCTGTCAGTCTGTCCTGGGCACGCCTGCCATCTCACCCTCTCCCAGCCCTGTGCAGAGCACCCACGGTGGCTTACAAGGGTAGGATTCTTTACAGCTGGATGGACTTCTCCCAGAAATCCAGAATAACGCTGTGTCATTCTGGCATGCAGCCTTGATGCTAGGAATGCTCTCCCCTGGGCAGCAGAGGACCCTCGGAGAGTAAAACCAAGCCACAGCGCTCGTCTGAAGGGAGCAATCTTCATATGGTCGTCATCATATAAATGCACTTAATGTTTTAGAACTTTTATTTATCTTCTGGAATCAACCTAGGAATAAAGCCCAGAAGACTTAATTATGGCTTCGAGACAGAATGTCAACGTTAGTGTTCCTAACAGGTGTAAAAATAAAATTGTAATTGGTAAAAGTGATAGGGAGTGTGGAGGAGGGGGAGGGATATATTCATTTGCTGCCGCCCTGATCTGAATGGTGGAAAATCAAGAGACACTTTTAGACTTGGTGGAAGAAATACAGTGTTTCACCAAAATTTACGCAGGTGGATGGCAGAGGCGCTGAAGGCAATAACGTCTCTGTCCTCTATCGTCAGGAGGGGTGAGAAGCAGTGGACATAAGCGTAGCCTCACTTTTCATAAAGTACAGTCTGTAGATCATTTCTGACTCTGAAAAACTGAGAACCAGAGGTTGTATCAGCTGGGAAGGACAAGGTTATTCTGTGTAACAAACGACCTCAAACATTCTTGGTAATGTGATACAGTGAAACTTCTTTCTAGTGCGTGTTAACCACAGGGGTGCTCCTGGGTCCCGGAGTGTCAGCTCCAGGGGTAGCCGCCCCCCCCCCGCCCCAGAGCTTGGGTTTAGGGTCTGTGTTGCTACCAGGGGAGCTTGGAGGCCACGGGAATGAGATCGGGAATGAAAAGCATGACTTGGCATCCCTTCTCAGGCAGCATTCCTCAGGTTTTGTGATGTCTTGGTCAGCCACACCCTCGATCAGAGGTACGCAAACCTGGCCAGACCCTAGTTTTGTTGTGACTGTTGAGCTAAGGATAGTTCTTGGATTTTTCAATGGTTGAGAAAAATCAAAAGGTAAACAATAGCCCGTGACACGTGAAAATCATATGATGCTCAGATGCCAGTGTTCATAAAGTTTTATTGGAACGGACTGTGCTCATCTGCTTCCATAGGGACCGCGGCTGCCTTTGCTTTACGAACTGGGAACTGGAGGTGGGTCGTCTCGGCGGAGGCCTGAGGGCCAAAAAGCCTGAAATATTTACCTGCTCGCTTCGCAGGAGAGTTTGCCTGTCCTTGCCCTGGATGTGCTTTGGGGCTCAGCATCTGTTTGCTCCCCCCCCCCTCGTTCACACCAGGATTCATTCATTCATTCATTCACTCCTTCATCCAGCAGACGTTTAATTAGCATTCACTCTGTGAGAGAATGTCCCCCAGGGCTGCTGGGGGTCAAAGATAAGAAAGATGTGCTTCCTGCCGGCAGGGACAGCCAGTACGAACTAGCCCTTCGAGGGCCCCCCTCTGAGTCAAGGCTGGTCCGTATCCGGGCAAGGGGTCCCAGGCTCTCTGTTTGGGACTACAGGGTGAGTTTAGCTTGGTGCTAAGCCTTTCTCTTTTTCCAAAGAGGAGCATTGCCCCTGGGGGTGCAGTGGGTCGAGTTTTCCTCTGAGGATCTCCGAGGCCCAGAGTTTGCCGGACGGGGTGGTTCATGGGTCCCAGGCTGTCTCTCACTTACTATAAGGCTCCTGAGCTCATGAAATGAACCAGCACAAGGGTCCTCAGGCCCCAGCCCCTCTTCAATGTACAGGCATGACTCGGTTTATAAATTTTCCACAGAGTTGTTCGCACATAGCGGGGCAAGAAGAAACTCTGTCCTACTGCCCTGTAGGAATTAACCCTGGCTTTGCAGGGAAAGCTCCAGAGAAGGTGACCCTGAGGGCTGCGATCCCACGGGCGTTTGATGCACTCACAGCGTGGGTGGCCGGTGGGGTGCCCAGTGGCTGCGGGCTGCTCCCCCCAGCCCGGAGCGGGGCCATTCCCTGGGGTGGGCAGCATCGCCCACCCTGTCCTGCCTCTGCACCTGGCCTGATGCCATCTGGGCACAGGTCTCTCTCCCGGAGCAGCAGGCTCTCCCGACCAGGACAGCTCCCCAGTTCCTCTCCTCCCCCCTTGAAAGAACGTTGAGGACCCCTACAAAGATATATTTGAAATTGATAGAAACTATGCATTGATTCAGTCTGTGTCTTCTCTTGGCAGGAGGGAAGAGAAAACTGGCTTTCAGATATAAACGGATGGTTTTGTGCGATATTTTCCTCCTCAGCAAAGCCCTTTCTGAAGTGCAGAGCCTCTGTTTCCAGTGGTGTCTGACCACCCCTCCCGTTGGCACCTTCTCCCGCTCCCCGTGGCTGACCCAGGCACCCTCTGTGCCCCAAAGCTGCCTCCCGTTTGTGACTCCACGTGGCAATGTGTCCCCCTGCCTGGAGTGTGGTTTCCTTGGTCTTCAGCCCCTCTTGCAGAGCACAGTGTTCCCTTCATGCCGCCGTCCCCAGCCTGCCGTGCATCCTCTCCTTGATGATCTGGGATGCCAGCTGTAGCCCAGCAGAGCCGCACAGAGGGCATTTTGGGGGCTTGCTTTCTGGGCATGAGGCTGCCTGGCCAGTGGGGCTCTGGGCTCCTGCACTCTGCATGAGCAAGCCTCACCTACACCCCTTCACCTAACGGTCCATTTGCTTAGCCCCGTTCCTCTTTCCTGAATGCTCTGTTTTTTGCTTGCCCTGGGTTAGTTTCTCAGGGCCACCATAACAAAGCACCACAGACCAGGCGGCTTAAACAACAGTTCATTCTCTCACAGACCTGGAGGCTGGAAGTCCAAGGTCAAAGTGTCTCAGGGCCGGTTCCTCCGGGTTCCCACTCTCCCAGGCATGTGGACGGCCGACTTCTCCCCGTGTCCTCACATGGTCGTCCCCCTGTGTCTGTGTCCTGACCTTCTTGTCTTATAAGGACACCAGTTAGACCAGATCAGGGCCCATCCTAGTGGCCTCGTTTTACCTTCACAATCTCTTTAACAGTCTCTTTAACCCCATCCCCAGACTTCAGCAAATGAATGTGATGGGACACAATTCAGCCCATAACAGACCCGAAAAAGAAGTAAGAAATTGAAACTCATATGAAAAAACATCTTTAAAGCAAATAAGTAAAAAGAATCACTCACATGGATACTAAAAATCTCATCATTCACAAAATATTACATTTTTGAGAATTATTAGAAGTGTAAAATTGAGCCACCTGCGTCCATGGACAACTTGGCCTAGAACACTTAAAATGCCAACACCGTTTCAAACAAGGCAAGAATGGACACGAGGGTGAGCTGAAGTGAATCGAGCTGAAGCTGATGACCTTGCCGCACCCTTTCTGGGACTCTGGCCTCCAGCAGCCTGGAGGCAGGTGAGCACACCTGTTACCTGGGAGGGGAGGGTCGGGTCCGGAGGCTGCCGTGCTCGCCTGAGGCCTGGGGTAACGGCGCTCTGGCTGCGGGCTTTGGCCCACGAGTCCGTGACTTTCCTTCTACTCCCATCTGCCATACTGATGCACGTGCAATCGTTCCTTCCTCGTGACTCAGAGTGCCGGGCAGCAGAGGCCCGGTGACATCGCCCTGGTCCTTCCTACTGGCTGCTGCGTCTCCGTGCTCCCGAGGATGCCCGTGAGTGCTCTTACAGCCGTGCATCCCCGAGAATCTGTTCTCGGCCTTCATGGACAATTGGCCCTGGTTTCATGTGGCCACATTGCAGTCCCCCCGANGAGGGTCCGGAGGCTGCCGTGCTCGCCTGAGGCCTGGGGTAACGGCGCTCTGGCTGCGGGCTTTGGCCCACGAGTCCGTGACTTTCCTTCTACTCCCATCTGCCATACTGATGCACGTGCAATCGTTCCTTCCTCGTGACTCAGAGTGCCGGGCAGCAGAGGCCCGGTGACATCGCCCTGGTCCTTCCTACTGGCTGCTGCGTCTCCGTGCTCCCGAGGATGCCCGTGAGTGCTCTTACAGCCGTGCATCCCCGAGAATCTGTTCTCGGCCTTCATGGACAATTGGCCCTGGTTTCATGTGGCCACATTGCAGTCCCCCCGACTGGAATTCGGAGCAGCACGGGGCCTGCGGAGTGCCGTCTTTGGAAGAACAATGTCAGACACACTCTCCTCTCAGCTGGTAATAGCATATATTTTATTTACAGCTTCACATTTCCTTAGTTCAGAGGATACTGTTATTTTTGTCCTGAAAATTCAGCCTTCCTATTAATAACAAATGCAAACCCATGGCCATATCCTGCCGCTGTTCCGTGCTCAGATCGATGGCAGGATACAGCTTATGCTGTGCGTGTATTTTCTTTACTAATGAAACATTCTGTTTCAGTGCATAACACTGTTTAGGCATGATTTGCCCAGAGTGCTGGAGAAAAGTCCCAAAAGCTTTTATTCCCCTGGTTTCATTACCACCAAGCAAAGATGATTCACAGGCACTTTAGTGCAATTGTTATAGAATGAGGATTTGGGAGGTTAAAAAAGATGTTCAGATCATCGGCTCCAGCTGCCTTGTTATACAGATAAAAAGAACGAAGGCCCAGGGAGCTTAGAGGCTTACGGTCATCAGCTGGTCAGCACGATCGGTGCTGGAAGCCAGGCACCCTCTCCTCGATTTGAAATTTCCTCTGTGGATACTCCCTGTGCGAACACATGGGTTCACTGAGTTGGCTGCTGTCCACCTTTGGAATCTGTTCCGTGGACCTCGATTCACCGCTGATGTTAAGTGACGCGGAGCCAGCGAGTCGAGAGGGAACTGTGGGCATGACCTGGATTCCCATCGGCCCGATCTTGACGGGGCGAGTAGCAGCTCCTTCATCTTCCTATTGGTTAGCTCAGAGCAACTTTATCTGGAAATTGCCCAGCTGCCCGTGCTGTTATCGGCACAGGCGACTCCTCTGTGCACAGGGCTGGAACTGATCGGCCATGCTGCGGGATCGGGGGGGAAGGGTATGACCATGCTTGAAGAATCGAGTCGGACATTCAGGAAAACAGCAGGCCCCCCGGCCCCCCAAACCCTTTCTTTGCACAATTCAAATAGGAAGCAATCTTGGAGCAATCTGAAAATATGCACAAGCCCGCCGCTGTTACCCGGAGCGAAGGCGTATCGATCTCCAGCTGCCTCTATTGATTTCATGTCACCTCTGTGATTTAATCATGTTCTCTTTCCTATCTGTCCGCAGCCTTTCTTCTATTGTCTGCCATGAAGCGGCCAAGGCCTTCCAGCCTCTGAGCTGCTCAACATAACTTTGTTTTCCATTTGCATCGTTTTCAAGAAATGATTAAACCGCCAGGGGTAGGACATTGGGGAGTGGTGTTACGTGGAACGCGGGATGTCTTGTGAACACTCGAGTCTCAGCCTCGGCGCCGTGGCCGCGGCACAGGTATGGGTCAGGGTCAATGGAGTAGGGGCGTCTTCTCTCCGGCTCTGAGGCAAGCACTGGCTTCACGGGCGACGCGTGTAACTGTCCTCCTCCTCTCGGTAGAGCTGGGCGTGCACAACTATTGTTTACCAGGGGTGGGCACGACGCGGGCACAGAGCATATCCAGAAGCGAACGCTCATTTGGAATGAGGAATATTCCAAAGGAAGTCTTTGCGATGCACTTTCGTTAAAATGGCTTTAATTCCCAGGATGACTTGTGAGCACGGTGTCCGCGTGTCAGCCGGGAGTGCTGGCGGGCAGGCAGGTGACGATAGCGGAGCTGGGGGGACAGCCGCTGGCCGCTCATAGGCCCCGGCCTTCTGCTGGTCAGAGCCCCCTGCAAGTTCAGCCTGTGATCGCTGCGCTGGTGCCTTCTGTCTGCGTGTGGGCAGAGCACATGGTTGTGAGACACTCGAGTACCCACTCCTTTGTGCAGATGGTGGGGGGGTTCTCATTCGGAATCCCCATGATTAGAGTGATTGCTTTAAGATTTTTAAAACAGTGCTTTTCTATTTTTTATTTTTTTTTAAATTTATTTTTTTGTCTTTGGTTCCATTTTTATTTTATTTTTTTCTTATATTAATATTTCTTTATTATATTATGTTAGTCACCATACATTACATCCCCGGTTTCCAATGTAAAGTTCGATGATTCATTAGTTGCGTATAACACCCAGTTCACCATGCAATACGTGCCCTCCTTACTACCCATCACCAGCCTATCCCATTCCCCCATCCCCCCTCCTCTCTGATGCCCTCAGTTTGTTTCCCAGAGTCCATAGTCTCTCATGCTTCATTTCCCCTTCTGATTACCCCCCCTTTCTTTATCCCTTTCTTCTCCTACCGATCTTCCTAGTTCTTATGTTCCATAGATGAGAGAAACCATATGATAATTGTCTTTCTCTGCTTGACTTATTTCACTTAGCATTATCTCCTCCAGTGCCGTCCATGTTGCAGCAAATGTTGAGAATTCGTTCTTTCTGATAGCTGAGTAATATTCCATTGTATATATGGACCACAGCTTCTTAATCCAGTCATCTGTTGAAGGGCATCTCGGCTCCTTCCATGATTTGGCTATTGTGGACAATGCAGCTATGAACATTGGGGTGCATATGGCCCTTCTCTTTACTACGTCTGTATCTTTGGGGTAAACACCCAGTAGTGCAATGGCTGGGTCATAGGGTAGTTCAATTTTTAACTTTTTAAGGGACCTCCACACTGTTTTCCAGAGTGGCTGTACCAACTTGCATTCCCACCAACAATGTAGGAGNGTTTGCATCGTTTTCAAGAAATGATTAAACCGCCAGGGGTAGGACATTGAGGAGTGGTGTTACGTGGAACGCGGGATGTCTTGTGAACACTCGAGTCTCAGCCTCGGCGCCGTGGCCGCGGCACAGGTATGGGTCAGGGTCAATGGAGTAGGGGCGTCTTCTCTCCGGCTCTGAGGCAAGCACTGGCTTCACGGGCGACGCGTGTAACTGTCCTCCTCCTCTCGGTAGAGCTGGGCGTGCACAACTATTGTTTACCAGGGGTGGGCACGACGCGGGCACAGAGCATATCCAGAAGCGAACGCTCATTTGGAATGAGGAATATTCCAAAGGAAGTCTTTGCGATGCACTTTCGTTAAAATGGCTTTAATTCCCAGGATGACTTGTGAGCACGGTGTCCGCGTGTCAGCCGGGAGTGCTGGCGGGCAGGCAGGTGACGATAGCGGAGCTGGGGGGACAGCCGCTGGCCGCTCATAGGCCCCGGCCTTCTGCTGGTCAGAGCCCCCTGCAAGTTCAGCCTGTGATCGCTGCGCTGGTGCCTTCTGTCTGCGTGTGGGCAGAGCACATGGTTGTGAGACACTCGAGTACCCGCTCCTTTGTGCAGATGGTGGGGGGGTTCTCATTCGGAATCCCCATGATTAGAGTGATTGCTTTAAGATTTTTAAAACAGTGCTTTTCTATTTTTTATTTTTTTTTAAATTTATTTTTTTGTCTTTGGTTCCATTTTTATTTTATTTTTTTCTTATATTAATATTTCTTTATTATATTATGTTAGTCACCATACAGTACATCCCCGGATTCCGATGTAAAGTTCGATGCTTCATTAGTTGCGTATAACACCCAGTGCACCATGCAATACGTGCCCTCCTTACTACCCATCACCAGTCTATCCCATTCCCCTCCCCCCTCCTCTCTGATGCCCTCAGTTTGTTTCCCAGAGTCCATAGTCTCTCATGCTTCATTTCCCCTTCTGATTACCCCCCCTTTCTTTATCCCTTTCTTCCCCTACCGATCATCCTAGTTCTTATGTTCCATAGATGAGAGAAATCATATGATAATTGTCTTTCTCTGCTTGACTTATTTCACTTAGCATTATCTCCTCCAGTGCCGTCCATGTTGCAGCAAATGTTGAGAATTCGTTCTTTCTGATAGCTGAGTAATATTCCATTGTATATATGGACCACAGCTTCTTAATCCAGTCATCTGTTGAAGGGCATCTCGGCTCCTTCCATGATTTGGCTATTGTGGACAATGCAGCTATGAACATTGGGGTGCATATGGCCCTTCTCTTTACTACGTCTGTATCTTTGGGGTAAACACCCAGTAGTGCAATGGCTGGGTCATAGGGTAGTTCAATTTTTAACTTTTTAAGGGACCTCCACACTGTTTTCCAGAGTGGCTGTACCAACTTGCATTCCCACCAACAATGTAGGAGGGATCCCCTTTCTCCACATCCTCTCCAACAATTGTTGTTTCTTGCCTTGTCTATCTTNTAGTTTTGATTTTATTTTATTTTTTCAGAAGAGATAGATATACAGAGAGAGAGAGGGAGGAGGAGAGAGATAGAAGACAGCGTTCTCTATGAATGCTGGTAGAGACCCGCATGGGGGTCAAGACCCCCAAAATGTGGTTGCCCCCCGCCGGCCATCAGAGACCGACCCTACAGGCACCCTGGATTGTGTGCCCGCTCAGACCACGCCTCTCTGCATCCTTGAGCACACCCTGCCCCTGCCTTCTCACCTCTATCCACTGAGATCAGGATCCAATGGTACCTACACCTTGACCAAAAGTTTTAGCCCTGACCCGAAACCATTTGTAAGTTAAGAATCACTCCACAGAATAAGTTACATTAAAGAGGGAATAAAACTGACACGTTTAGTTCATATTGATGGAACCCCATCCATCAGGTCTTACGGGAGTGGTTGAAGCCATAGTCATGAAAATTTATGGTGTTCAATTCATTCATCACCATCGAGGAAAAATGCAAAGAAATAGGTTGGATACTCAAGGAGTTAAGAAAGGGGTAAAGACGATAAACACAAACACAAAGCCAGAAACACAGGAAAAGCAAATGATACGCACAGAAGTTAATTCGTTACAAAACAGAGGAATAGCCAAAGGGTAAGTTTTAGATCCATGAACTGGTTGGTTGGAAAATGGTGATGAAAGTAAAGACATCCAAACAGTCAAATCAAAAAGAAAACACAAATGCACAATGTGAGAAACGGAGAAAGAGGTGTGGAACAGCAGATGAAATTACTAAAGAGTGAGCATGAAAACGGAGGTGATCATGTTCTTTGTAAACATGTAGATTTTGATAAATTGCTTTGTTTTCTGGGAAAATATGGCAAAACCGGCCCCATAAGATGTTTAAAGTGTGGATAGATTGATGTTTTTGGAATAAATTGTAAATGTTGTCAAATAATCAGTCCCATTCAAGAAAACATAAGTCTGGGGCACAGACCAGTTTCAGTGGCAAGTTTTGTTTTGTTTTGTTTTGTTTTTTTGAGTGAGAGCATGTGCAAACCGGGTTGGGGAGGGGCAGAGGGAGAGGGAGAGGGAGAAAGAATCCCAAGCAGGTTCCATGCCCAGTGTGGAGCCCAACGTGGGGCTCAATCCTATGACCTGGGGAGATCATGACCTCAGCTGAAATCAAGAGTTGGATGTTTAACCGACTGAGCCAGCCGGGCGTCCCAGTGACAAGTTCTTTTAAACTTTTAGGAAAGAGATAATTTTTTTATAGTCTTTATTTCTCAGAGCAGTTTTAGGTTCACAGTGAAATTGGGAGGAAGTTACAGAGATGTCCCATAGACCCTCTGCCCATATACATGCAGAGGCTCCCCCACAGCAACCTCTCTACCAGACGGTACGTTTGCTAGAACTGACGAGCATGCACGGGCACACCCTCATCAGCCAGAGTCCATGGTGGACATTAGGGCTCACTCTTGGTGCATTCTCTGGGTTCGAACAAATAGATAATGACATGTGCCTCCATTCTGGTACCTGTATTTTCACTGCCCTAAAAATCCTCTGTGCTCTGCCTATTCCCCCTTCGCGCTAACCCCTGGCAACCGCTGTGCTTTTTACTGTCCCCATAGTGTTGCCTTTCCCAGAACGTCATAGAGTTGGAATCATACAGCGTGCAGCTTTTCCAGATTGGCTCCTCTCACTTAGTCATATGCATTTAAATTTCTGACATGCCTCTTTATGGTTTGATAGCTCATTTACTGTTAGTGCTGAATAATATTCTATTGACTGAGTATACTACAGTTTACTTTTCCACTTATCTGTTGAAAGACCTCTTGGTTGCTTACAAGGTTTTGTCAACTAAGAATAAAGCTGCTATAAACATGTGTGCTTGCAGGTTTTTGTGTGCACACAAGTTTTCAGTCCATTCGGGTAAATGCCAAGAAGCACACTTGCTGGATCATACGGTAGGAATATGTTCTGTTTTTTAAGAAACCGCCAAACTTTCTCCCAAATTGGCTGCAGCATTCTGCATTCCCACCAGGTGAAAGAGGGTGGTTCCTGTGGCTCCCCATCCTCGCCAGCGTTCTGTGTTGTCACTGTTCTGGATTTTCGCCATTCACATAGGTGTACAGGGAAATCTCCTTGTTCTAGAATAGATCATTTTCATGTTGTTTTGTGTCTGCGTACCCGCAGACAAAAATAAAAATCTCCTGAATTCATTTTAACTTCACATAATTTTTATTAAAGAATTATTAGCATAATGATTTGACCAAATCAGTCTGAAATATTTGACCAAAATAGTATGAAATGTTACAGACCAATGTTACTTTTGTGTACAGATGCATTATATTGTAAACAAATGCTACCGAATCAAATCCAGCAGCGTATGGAAAGAATACTGTACTTTGATTTCAGAAATGAGATGATGGCTTAATAGACGATACTATTAATGTAATTTATGACATCAACAGGCCTGAAGACAAAAAAAGCTCATCTTGATAAATTTCTTTTTTTTTTTTTTTAAAGATTTTATTTATTTATTTGACAGAGAGAGACAGCCAGTGAGAGAGGGAACANCTGAAGACAAAAAAAGCTCATCTTGATAAATTTCTTTTTTTTTTTTTTTAAAGATTTTATTTATTTATTTGACAGAGAGAGACAGCCAGTGAGAGAGGGAACACAAGCAGGGGGAGTGGGAGAGGAAGAAGCAGGCTCGTAGCGGAGGAGCCTGATGTGGGACTCGATCCCATAACGCCGGGATCACACCCTGAGCCGAAGGCAGATGCTTAACGACTGTGCTACCCAGGCGCCCCTCATCTTGATAAATTTCTAAGAGACTCTATTGATGATTAAAAAAAAAGGTTCTAGCAGATTAAGAATAAAGTGACTCTCTCTTAACTTGGTAAATATTTTGTCTTTTAAACTAAAACTTAACGTCAGACATTAGGGCAAAACAATCAAGAGATGTCTATTAAACTTAAAAATGAATCAAGAGAGCTCATTTTCCTACTTTAACATTGATCTACAAGTTTTAGACAATGCAATTAGACAAGAAAAATATAAGAGATAGTACATATCCCCCAAAGATAAATTTTAAAAGTTATTGTAACTTGTTGATGATTTGATTGTCCATCTAAAAAAACCCTCAAGAATAAATTGAAAATACTGTTTGAACTATTAAATCAGTTTGTACTAAGTTGGCCAGTGAGAGTATGAAAATACTAACAGGTGTTCCACATTTTGGCAATGACTAGTTTGTAAAATCTAAGGGGAGAAAACATCATATTCATTATAGTATATAAAGTATCTTGGAATAAATTTGAGAAATGTACAGAACACATATAACAAACAACATATTTTTTTCATTTAACTAAATAGAAAGATATGCCATGTTCCCCACTGTGAGGATTAATATTATAAAGATATAGTCTTCTTATAACTAGTTTAAAAAATATAATGTAGTCCTAACCAAAATCATGTTGGAATATTTTCAGAACTTGACCAAATGATTCTAAAAAATCACAAAATTCTAGAAAAATAGCAAATAGGTGGAAATAGACATTTATAGAAAAGAAAATTAATGGTATATTTGTTATACCAGATTAAATGTATCATGGTAACATATTAAATAGAATACTATGAAAAAGTTAGGTCAATGCAAAAAAGAGAAAACCGAGAAACAGATCCAGTATTTTAAAATAAGTTAGTATATGATAAAATGTTCATTTCACATTAATGGGAAAGAATGGGTTATTCAGTGAATAATCTACTGGGGCCCAGGGTTACTGTCTGGAAGAGTTGGGGTTCTTTCTATCAGATACCAAAATAGATTTCAAGGTGATTAAGTAATACCATGTGAAAAACAAGCATAAAAGAATCAGAGAGAAAAAAACAGAAGAATGATTATCTGATTTAGAATGGAGAAGGTATAAAAGCCCATATTTATAGGTTTGACTCCATTAAATTTAAAATATTTGCAAATTAAAAGTAGCATCTCAAGCTAAAATGCAAACAAAATATACTAGGAAAAGTATTCACATATGACAGACAAAGAGTTAAAATTCTTAAATATATAAATGTCCCTAAGATTCAGTGTGAAAAAGTCAAACATCTAAGAAGAAAAATGAGGAAATGTCATTAATAGACAATTTTCAGAAACTAGGCAAATGACCACTAAAAGTAAACAAAGGGTTCAGTCCCACTAGCAATCAGATAATTTACAGTAAATTTAAAAAAAAAGAAAATTTAATGGTCAGATTGGCAGAAGTGGAATAATAAGATAACAGCTAGCCCCGAGCTGGCAGAAATCTGAGTGGTACAGACACTCCCATGTGCAGCTGTGAGTAAGCTGGTACAATCTTCTGAAAGTAATTGTATTACTTTCTGTCAAGACTTTTACTGGTTAAACCATGTGAGCAATAAATAAACAAACAAACAAACAAACCTCTCCTAGGAATTTCTCCTAAAGAAACAATAAAAAATCTCCATACAGTAATTTTTATTTCAATGTTGTTGATAACACCGAAAGACCGGNCCAGACACTCCCATGTGCAGCTGTGAGTAAGCTGGTACAATCTTCTGAAAGTAATTGTATTACTTTCTGTCAAGACTTTTACTGGTTAAACCATGTGAGCAATAAATAAACAAACAAACAAACAAACCTCTCCTAGGAATTTCTCCTAAAGAAACAATAAAAAATCTCCATACAGTAATTTTTATTTCAATGTTGTTGATAACACCGAAAGACCGGAGACCATGTTCATAGCTAAAATAGGGGATTGTCCAATAAAGGAAGCCCTATTTATGTAGTGGAATGCCACCGTCCCAATTTGGAAGGATATCTAATGAGCTGGAAAATTGGCATAATGTAATGATAAATGACAGGAAGGGTGCCACCTATAAGAAATCTTATATGCCCAATATTGCAAAATAAATGTTTTATATATATTAATTCAGAAACTAGTCATCGTTGGGCTTCCATTGGTAGAATTAAGGGAGATTAAGAGCTACCTTTCTGTATCTTCCAAATTTTATACAATGAGCATGCATTATTATTATTATAATTTTAAGCAGGCACCATGCCTGGAGCCCACCATGGGGCTTGAACTCACAACCCTGAGATCAAGACCTGAGCTGTGGTCGAGAGTCTGCCGTGTAACAGACTGAGCCACCCAGGCGCCCCGAGTGTGCATTATTTCATAATCAGAGGCAAAAGGGGACTATTACGAGGCTAGAAGGGCTCTACAGACTGAAATGGAGAAAGGAAACTCTTGGAGAGCACCTGGCAGCTGCAGGGAGTTCAGGGGCTCAGGTCTCTCCGACTGTCCCCCTGACGGGACAAGCGACCTGCAGGTATTTCCCTGGTGTCCGTGTTGAGAGTTCCTGAGGGGGAATGTCTGCGAGAAGCCTGGAACCGGGCAGGTATTGCTCCGCGGACTCACACCGGCTGTCATGCAGGTGTTGAGAGCTGGCCCTTCGTGGAAAAGGGGCTCCTGGTGTGCGGGGGTCGGGGGGCCTCCTTTCCCTCCTCCTGCTTCCAGCCCTGGCTGTGGACAGGTCTTGGGCTCAGGGGAGCTTGATCTTCCAGAGGCTATTTTAGGATCGGGGTATTGGGGAAGCGTGACTGTACATCATTCAGGACCGAAGCTGCAGGTGTAAGAGGAAGAGCAGCAGGGTCTTGGAGCCTCAGTCCCCGTCGACCCATGCATCTTGTAACGCCTCGACCCGACACTCCCCTGCTCCGCGACCGTGCACTGTGAGCGGACGTTTGGCACTTCGAGAGCAGTGTTCCTCAAGTTCGGTTCCCAGAAATTCTGCATCAGCGTCAGAATATGGAGGTGAGGGGTGTCACTGCTTTGGCGGCGTTTCCCCCCGGTCCTGGGACACCTTCCCCACACCTCCGCCCGTGGGGGCCACCCCATGGACCGGATCTGTCTCTCCTGTAGCGCGTCTTTGAAGACGGCTATCACGCTCGTATTGTCTTCAGCACGACGGTAATAATAATTTACTGAGTCTGCTAGTGCTTGCTTGCAGACAGGCATTGTGACTTTCATGATTCTCTCATTTAGAGAAAGTTTCTAAACTGTGTGTGTTTTTCAGCGAAGAAACAGAGTTTCGGAGTAGCTGTCTGAAGTCACAGAGCTGATAGATAGCAGATCTGGGAGCGGACAGCACAGCCCGCCTTCCTGAGGGCGCACTGAAATGTGGGGCTCAGTGGGACTGGCTTGCCTGGTCTTCTCTCTGCATCCTCCTTGCAGCCCTGTTTAGCTTGCTTCGGAGCTGGTCTGCACAGTGTCTAGGTCTGGACCCCGTTCGCTGAATTTGGGATGACTGGCTGGAGTCTGAATGCAAAATCCTATCTGAATGCAAAATCCTATCAAACTGGCGGTGTTTTTATCGTCTTTCTCAGACCTCCCTGTCGGCCATGGCGTTCGCTGTGTCTCTCGCACCTGTACTCAATCATCCCTTCCCCAGCTCGTGGCACATGTCTCACCCGAGTTTAGGATTTTGTACTCATGCTGGATAAATCCCATCTTATTAGTTTTGCTGTGTATCTGGATGCTTAATGTGGTTTTTAAAATCATTTTGATCAGGTCATTTGAAGATTAGCTGTCTCTCTCGTTAGCGGTTCTGCCACATGGGTCGGTGTGGAAGGGCACGGCTCTGGGGGGGGGCCGCCCTGCACGAGCAGCCGTCTGCACCCTCGCCCCATGGGGGGCCCTCTCCCGTCTGCTGCAGCGTCCTGAGGTGAGGCTCCTCTGTGGTACCCCGGAGTGGCCTCATTAAAAGCGATCCACCAGGAGTTTGTTTAAATGGCAGGTGTAAGCGGAAAGATGAAGAAACGGTGTGAGATAATCCTGGTGGCTGAGCGTCGTGGCTGCAGGAATCTGCACCGAGGGCTTCTCAGCGGATGCTCAAGGCCATCCGTTCGCCTCCCGCTCTGGGAGCATCAGTGGCTTTGTCATTTGCTGTCCGTTCTGGAGGTGTGCTCTAGCCTCTGTGAGCTCCCCACAGACATCTGCGGGGTCACGGGCTGCCACTCAGCTGCCGAGCAGACGACTGCTTCCCGGGGAGCCCGAATCACACTGTGTTCCTCGCACGGCAGACCTGCACACTTTAGTGTAAACAGGGGGCCTGTGACACGATAGTGAAACAACAAGATGGAGTCTGTAAGCCACATGAAACTGTCCCCATCATTAGGTAGTGATGTCTCATATATATTTAAATTTACCCACTCACTGACAAAATTCTATATTGGGATAATTTCTGAAAAACAAGTGACTTTTCAGAGCTCGATAAAATGCTGATGCCCATTAGCCCCTCTCTGTCTTCCTGGCCTCGAGAAGCTTGGTGAGTCAGCTGACAGCACAGCAGTTTGTAGGGCTAAGATCTGGCCTTTTCAGGAACTGGGTCACCTTAGCATGGACTTTGCCCTGTTCTCCCTGGGCTCCCACTTGCCTACAACTTCTCAGAGCTCCACACCCACAGATGATGGCCCCAAATGGGTCATATCGAGGTGGGAGGGGGAGATAGCAGCATTGTGCTGGGAATGAAGCAACCAGTCCGATGAATGGGGGGCAGCATTCGTCTCAGGATCCCGGCTCTTGTCCCGTATGTTGAAAATGTATTTGATTTTCGTCCCTTGGAAACAATGCCACCATCTGGGATAGGATCCCAGGCTGGAAGGAACGTGCCCGGCCTGGGAATGTTCTCCATGGACTTGGGGCACTGTTAGGTCCCCAGGGAATTCTCAGTCCGACCCAAGCTCTGTCTGCAAGTTGTCATGCCCATGTGCTTAGCCTGCTGGGTGGCTTCCCTGAGAGGGACGGGCCTGACGTGTCCATACTGCCCTCGCATGTCTGGGACACAGGTCTCGTGCAGCTCCCGGCAGCCTCTGTCTTCTTAGCTCCAGAGCACGACGTGTTTGACCGAGGGGAACCGTTTGCAGATTCTGCAGGGCCTGCCTTCCGAACACTGCCTGCGGCCCGTAGGCACGGCCACGGGATGGTGGCTCCAGGGGCCCCTTGACCCCAAGCACCTGGGCAACGGTGGGTACAGGCTTCTGCAAACCCTCTTCTTTGACAAACAACACGCTCGCTCCCCTTCAAGAAAGAATCATTATGGAAATTACAAGTTCACTTGAAGTTAGATCCAATCACATTAAGAAAATCAGCCTTGTCATTATCGCAATGTCCCCCCCCCCGGAATAGGGGGGAGAGGACAAGTTCCACCTCCCACTGTGTCGTTGGTGCTGACCACACATCTGAGAGAAGCAGGTCAGGTCTTCCGTGTGGAGGGTGGGTCGAGGGAGCCACGCTCCTTTCTGAGCTACTGTCCTTTCCCGGTCTGGTCGGGAGGCGGTGGCCACCGGGGGCTGCGGGTGTCTGAGTGCCAGGCGAGTGGCCACCGGGCAGAGAGGGTACAGCCAGGGATTAAGCAGGGCTCCTGGAGAAGGGGACTTAGGTTAGCTTAGACCTCTTCCGGGGAAAAAGTCCAGAAATTCCAGACACCTGCATTCTATGTCAGCACTGCCTTCACCAGATGACATGTGCACCTGCACAGGTCGCCAGACCTCTCTGGGCCTGGCGTCCCTCTGTTGAGAGCTGCGTCTGAGTCCCGAGTTTACTGATGAAGAGCCGTGTGACCTCTAGAGCTTGCACACTTCCCGAACCTCCCTCTCTCTGTGCGCAAGGTGAGGGGCGCGGCAGCCCGCCCGCTGGACTGCACTGAGATAAACGAGACACCAGGTAGCACAGGAAACAGGAGGTCGATGGTAGCCTCACTGTCTTCGGGAAATTAAGGCATCAGGTCAGGCTATCTTGAGGACCCCCCTCTGTCCCATGGTCCTAAGGCAGGCTGTGGAGAGCTCCGCTCCAGCCCGGGACACTGTCTGCTGATGGGAAATGCCACCTATTCACAGCTGGAGTGAGCTGGCCACCGCTCGGGGCTGCTGGGAGCCGGCAAGGTGGTGGGGGCAGGGGGGGGTCCTCTCGGGGTGGATTCAGTCCTGGACTGCATGGGGCTTATAAGGCTGCACTGGCTGTCTGGACACGCCCTCCATACAGGTCAGACCCCTGGCTCTGGAGGGGACAGACGACTTGCTGCTGGGTGTCTGTGGCGCAGGGGCCTGGGTGGACCCTGCAATGCTCGAGGGAATATGGGCACGGAGGGCAGCTGCCCATCCTCACGCAGGAGCCCGTCCCCACCCTCTGGGTCCTGCCCGATCCCAGGGAGAGAGGGCAGGCTGACGTAGAGAGGCACGGACAGCCCCAGGGGCGATGCCAAAGGCCCCAGGAGAGGAGGGGCATGGCCTGGGTCAGAGCCCTGGGCCGCCCGGAGTCCGGGAGGCAGCAGAGTGGAGGGCGAGCCTCGGCTTCCCGTCCTTCCCACCTGGTCCAACAGAGCGCTGCGCACGCAGCTTCCCCCCACAAGGACTCTGGCTTGCTGCTTTGTGCTCTGCCCACTGCGAGCACGCGTTTGCCTTTTGAAAGACTCCGAGATGACTCTGCACTTCCGGTTGGCCCCCAGCCCACGTTCACGGAGTGCCTTTCTTCTCTGAGTGTCCACTCTGCAGCTCTGCCCTCTGGGTGCTATTGCTCCACAGAACCCCTTTGTTCTGCACCCGGCCCTTCACTGTCCCACCATTGTCGACCAAGGACAAAAAGCAAGAGCCTGAGTCAGTGCTGACCGGGCAGGCGTTCCCTCCCCTTCCAGAAGCTGTGAGCTCATCCAGCCCCCAGTCTCCATGGCCAAGGACACTGGGCCACGGGACGTGTGCTTCCCCTCTTTTCCTCCCCATCCCCTCCTCCCTTCCTCCTCCTCCTCCTTGTCCTTCTCTTTGCTGTTGGGGTTGGTGACTGAGAAAGTGAGCAGGGAGACTTATTTTATGAGCACCCCCGAAAAGGTGTCCCTGATCCTAAACAGAGGGAGTGGGACCTGTGAAGTCATACTGGGGGGAAGAGATGGATGTCCCATGAGGATGGGGGCTCGGGTCTGCAACCAGATGCTGCTCCCTGCGCTCGCGGCTTCTGCGAGACTGGCCCCACATGGAGGTGGGGGGGCATGCCGCCTGGTTAAGGTAGGAGTTGGATGACCAGGGGGGGCCTTTGGCTCTGGGTGGGAGACTAGACCGGGTGACCTTTAAGCCTACTTCTCTTGCTTGGATGCCAAGAATCTGTTTCATCGTGAAGATTCTTTGGGGAGAAGTAACATCAAATTCCTGACTCCCTTCCTCCCTCCCTCCCTCCCTCCCTCCGTGACCATTCCCGAGCAGCAGCATCTAAGGCACTGTCCTGGACACAGTGACATCCGTGAGGGAAACCACCTGCCATTACAGAGCTTGCAGCCTGGCAGGGACAGGACACCAAAGAAACAGGAATAAGCATGGAAGGGTTCTGGAGGGACAAGATGGATCTTGAGAGGGATTGCAGGGAGATGTAAAAGCGAGTAGTCTACTGGTTCGTTGCCTGTCCCAGGAGAGCTAAGAAGAGTAAGGTGGGTCGCTGGGGGAGGGGGAGGGGGAAGAAGTAAGGCACCAGACAAAGCCCCCCCTTCTCTCTTATTTTACCAGCCAAGTCTTCTAGGGAGTCTGACTTCTGGGTTCAGCCGCAGTCAGACCCGATTGGGCTCCATCTCGGGGAAGTCCTGCTGATGGTGCCGGCTGCCGTATGCGGTGTGGCCCAGCCAGGCTGGCAAAGGCTGAAGGGAGGCTCACCTGACTCTTCTCTGCCTCAGTTTCTCCCCCAGAAGGAAGGAAGCCAAGACATGCGACTGGCTGTGCTCACTCAGGGATTGAAAGGACTGAGCGAAGTTTGGCAGAGAGCACCTGCTTGTTGGAACGGGGCTGCTGAGGAAGGCACGGGCTGCTCTGACTGTCTAGGGCAGCGTGGCCATGATTCCAGACCTGCTCGGGGCTCCACCTCGCTGCTCGCAGGCTGGCTCCCGCAGACGGAGCACGGCCAGCCCGTTCCCGCCCTCGAGCGGCCAGAACCCCTAGCTTTGGAAGCTATTCATGGGAAGCAGCTCGGGCCTGTGCTGGGTCTCTTGGCCACAGCGGCCCTCCTTCCTAGGGAGTGGGGTGCGTGAGGACAGCGGCCTGCCGCCCCTGCCCTCCCAGACCCGGCTTGTTGTGCTTCTTGTTGATTTTGGTGTTTATTTGATTTTTAAAGATTTTATTTTTTATTTTAGTTATTTATTTTGGGGGAGAGACAGAGGTGGGAGGAGAGAGAATCTCCAGCAGACTCCGCACTGAGCGTGGAGCCTGACGCGGGGCTCGATCTCACGCCCCGAGATCATGACCTGAGCTGAAACGAAGAGTTGGACGCTCAACTGACTGAGCCACCCAGACGCCCTTGATTTTGAAATTGAGATATAATTCACTTACCACAGAATTCAACGTTTTAAAGTGCAAGTCGGTAGTTTTTAGTGTGTTAGCAGAGTTGTGCCACCAGCATCATCACTCATGCCCAAACATCTTCATCTCCCTGAAGAGAAGCCCCATACCCGTTAACGACCTCCCACATCCCTCCTCCCCAGGCTGTGGCACCCACGTGTCAATCTGTCTCTGGATTTGCCTATTCTGGATACAAGAGGGTATGTGGCCATTTGTGTCGGGCTTCTTTCACTGAGCGTAACGTTTTCTCCGTTCACCCACATCACGTATGAGTAGGTGATTCATTCCAGTGCATGGATGTACCGTCGTTTGTTTATCCATTTATTAGCTGATGGGCACTTGGATTGCATCCATTTTTTGACTATTATGAATAAGGTTGCTGTGAATATTCATGTACAAGTATTTGTGTTATTGCATATTTGCATATCTTCTTTGAAAAAATGAGTATTCAATCTTTTTTTAAGATTCTTTTTTTTTAAAGATTTTATTTATTTATTTGACAGAGAGAGACAGCAGAGAGAGAGGGAACACAAGCAGGGGGAGTGGGAGAGGAAAAAGCAGTCTTCTAGCGGAGAAGCCTGATGCCGGGCTCGATCCTAGGACCCTGGGGTCACGCCCTGAGCTGAAGGCAGACGCTTAACGACTGAGCCACCCAGGCGCCCCTGAGTATTCAGTCTTTTGCCCATTTTAAAATTGGACCATTTGCCTTTTTGTTGCTGAGTTCTAGGTGTTCTTTATGTATTCTGGATACTAGATAAATATCAGATATTTTCTTCCATTTTCCCACTCCCATTTAAAAGAAAGTGGGTTAACTTCTCTCTTTCTTTGTAGTGTCCTTTGATACAAAAAGTTTTGATTGGATGAAATCCAGAATGAAATCTATCATTTCTTTGTTTCCTGGTGCTTTTAGAGTCTCATGTATGTATAGGAACAGCTATATGAATATGCACGTCTATGTTTATATGCGTGTTCAAATGTGCATGNTTTTGATTGGATGAAATCCAGAATGAAATCTATCATTTCTTTGTTTCCTGGTGCTTTTAGCGTCTCATGTATGTATAGGAACAGCTATATGAATATGCACGTCTATGTTTATATGCGTGTTCAAATGTGCATGAACATGCTGGCGCATACAAACATGCACGCGTGCATGGACATACACGTGCGCACAAACATGCATGTGTATCAACATGCATGTGTGCATGGACACGCATGTGCTCCTGGACATGCACACACACACGAACATGTGTGCGCCCACAAACACGCATGTATGAATGGACACGCACACACGAGCACACATGTGCATGTGAACACACATGTGCTCATGTACACATGTGTGCACGAGCATGCATGTGTGAATGAACATGCATGTACAAACGAACACACATGTATTCATGAACACACACGTGCACGTGAACATACATGCACGCACACACACGTGTGCGTGAAACACACGTTCACGAACACATGCACACGTGGACATGCACGTGCATATGAACATGCATGTGCATATGGGCACACATGTGCACATGGACATGCATGCACGAATGAACATGCATGTGCGAATGAACATATGTTTGGGGCACACATGTGCACATAAACATGCATGCATGCGGGAACACATGCGCACATGGACGTGCATGTGTGTATGAACATACATGTGCACGCGAACATGTGTGGGGGTATGAACATGCATGGTGTGGACGCACACGTGCACATGGACCCACGTGCGTGTGGACGCACACGTGCACATGGACCCACGTGCGTGTGGACGCACACGTGCACATGGACCCACGTGCGTGTGGATGCACACGTTCGCATGGACCCACGTGTGCACATACAAACATGCACGCGTGCACGAACACACATGCGTGCATGGACATACACGTGCGCACAAACATGCATGTGTATCAACATGCATGTGTGCATGGACACGCATGTGCTCCTGGACATGCACACACACACGAACATGTGTGCGCCCACAAACACGCATGTATGAATGGACACGCACACACGAGCACACATGTGCATGTGAACACACATGTGCTCATGTACACATGTGTGCACGAGCATGCATGTGTGAATGAACATGCATGTACAAACGAACACACATGTATTCATGAACACACACGTGCACGTGAACATACATGCACGCACACACACGTGTGCGTGAAACACACGTTCACGAACACATGCACACGTGGACATGCACGTGCATATGAACATGCATGTGCATATGGGCACACATGTGCACATGGACATGCATGCACGAATGAACATGCATGTGCGAATGAACATATGTTTGGGGCACACATGTGCACATAAACATGCATGCATGCGGGAACACATGCGCACATGGACGTGCATGTGTGTATGAACATACATGTGCACGCGAANGACACACATGTGTGCATGAGCATGCATGTGAATGAACACGCATGTACAAATGAACACACATGTATTCATGAACACACATGCACATGTGAACATGCATGCACGCACGCACACACGTGTGCATGAAACATTCGTTCACGAACACATGCACACGTGGACATGCACGTGCGTATGAACATGCATGTGCATATGGACACACGTGCATGTGGGCACACACGTGCACATGGACATGAATGCACGAATGAACATGCATGTGTGAATGAACATATGTTTGGGGGCACACATGTGCACATGAACATGCATGCATGCGGGAACACATGCGCACATGGACGTGCATGTGTGTATGAACATACATGTGCACGCGAACATGTGTGGGGGTATGAACATGCATGGTGTGGACGCACACGTGCACATGGACCCACGTGCGTGTGGACGCACACATGCACATGGACCCACGTGCGTGTGGATGCACACGTTCGCATGGACCCACGTGTGCACATGGACCCACGTGCGTGTGGACGCACACGTGCGCATGGACCCACGTGCGTGTGGACGCACACGTGCGCATGGACCCACATGCGTGTGGACATGCATGGTACATATATATATGGGTCGCTCAACCTGTCTGCTTTCGCTCTCTGGAGAAAGCTTTAGGGGCGGGAAGCCTTAATACCTCAAGCTTTCTCTCAGGGAGCTGGTGCACATGGGGGGAATGGGAGTGGGCCACCGAAAAGCCAGAGGACGCAGCAGCCATAGGCACGCAGACTGGACCGCCTGCAGAGGCGGGGCCGGCAGGGGCCGTGACAGACCCCCTGAGCCATGCGGATAATGAGGAGCAAAGCTGGTTCTTGATTCCAGACTTTCTGACTCTGCCTGAACGTTTCGTCTTGCCTGAGTCGGCTCAGGCTGGATCTCCCCCAACCACTCCTCCCTACAGTCTTCCAGGATTGCCAGGGGAAGGGCCAGGGCACGGGGGCAGGAGGGTCCGGCGGCTGTGCGCTGCAGGGAGACGGGACGTGATGGGCAGGGGAAGCGGGGTGGGCGCCCCGTGGTCCCTGGGGAACTTGCGTGGAATGCTATGAAGGCCCAGCAGTGCTGGCCACCCTCGCCCTCGTGTGCTTGTGTGTTGTGCCAGCTTCCCTCTTCTGCAGATGGGTCTCTGCTGTGGGGCCGACTTGTCGCCAGAGATTTAGACGTGGGCAATCATTCATGTAAAACCCTGTTTGCTCCCTCGGAGACGCACTTTCTAATTCACCCATTGGTTTGTAGAGTTGGAAGAGGCTTCAGAGGTCCAGCCTCCCTCGACCTCCAATCTAGAGCTGACACATCCGATCGTTGGGGACACGCACGTGCGGGCCAGCGCCACCCCTCCTCCCGCAGGTGTGTGTGGTCACGCAGGTCCCTGCTGTGCCAGCTAGCCAGTGCAGACGGGTGCTATCCAGAGTCCGTTCTGCATCCTGTTCCACTCTTCAGAGCCGAGCCTACCGGGGCCTCCTGCAGAAGGGATAGTTGCCCTCCAGTGGCTGGATGGGGGCCGGATGGGGGCCTTGGCTCGGAAGCCGCAGTACCTACGGCCATCAGCATTCTTGTTGCTTGTAGTGTCTTCTTTCTCATCAGGGGTTGAGAAGATGAAATTCTTAGAAGGTTGTCACTGCCCAGTAAGAGAGCGACCCCCTGTCGATGAGCGGGTAGGTGTCCCACCGAGTGTGAACACGTCACTTCATGGAGGATCCAACATAAGGGGGACAGAAAATGTTTTGTTTCTAGAACTGAGTGTGTTTTCCCAGCTCTCGATGTGCGTGTGAGTGTGCAGGTTTGCAAGGGAGACGCACCTTAATCACAGAAACCTGTGCTGGCTGCCAGAGCCCACACAGAAACTAGCATTTGGGTGCAGTCGGGCTTCTCTCCATGGAGAGGCTGCCGGCTTGCTGTGTCTCGTGGGGCCAGGGACCGCCAGGTCTAAGCGCGGAGTCTCTGGCCCTCAGACAGAAGCTTGCCAACCCCCACTTTGTGAGGCAGGACGGGCCACTTGCTGGCGAGCGGCCTTCGAGCACCTGCTCTGTGCGGGATGCTGTGTGAGACGTGCGCTGGCTTCCTGGGAGTCAGCGAGCCCATCAGATCAGCCTGGGGCAGGACTGGTGGGTTGTCCCACCGATGCCGGTGGGTTGGCACAGGTCTTGGCTCCAAGCGATGAAAACCCACTCAAAGTTGTTGAGACGGAAAAGGGAGTTTGTGGCTGCCGTGACTGGGCAGCGTGGGGACAGGCGCCGTTCCCAGCAGCGCTGGGGCTCCGCACACAGACGCGGGACCCACCCCTCACTCGCACGTGGCTCCTCGTCACCCGGCGGCATCGCTGGCTCCGCAGCTCAGACAGTGCTGGTGCCTACAACCGATTCCGGAGGATTGTTCTACACCTGTCACTCCCCAGAGAGCAGAGCTCTGACTGCCCCAGATGGGGCGACAGCCTGTCCCCAGGGCAGGGCGCAAGACCTGGGCTCACACGAAGTGGGGTACATAACTCCTCCAGGAGAGACTCCGAGGCAGACAGAACACAGCCGTCTGGGAGGACGGTGTGGAGGGGGGGATCCCCACATCGGAGCCACCACCGCGGAGCCAGAACAGAGAGCAGCAGCGGGAGCCCAGGGGTGCACATCGGCCAGGCCGCTGTCGCACCTTCTGTTCCAGCCAGAGCAGTGGGGCCAGTGGCCTGAGCTCCTGGCAGAAGCCAGCCAGCCGTTTAAGCAGAATCCTGGCGGTGATCTTCTTTGGAGGGGAGGAGGGACCGAGGAAGGGGCAGATCTCGAGCAAACCGGGCTGTATTTTACCGGCTGTTGGGGGTGGCCTGGTGGATGGACGCCCTGCCGGGCCCCCACTCCCCCTGCCTACTCCTGACCGCTTCATACCAAGGAAAATTCCAGAAGATTTAGATTTGGGCACCTACATTTTTTTAAAATGCAAGAAAGTCCTTGGTGTTGATTATGATAACTGCTTCTCTACTTTTCTTCTTCAAATCATTTGTGGAGTTTTTGCTTCTGCTCGACCTGAGAGCGGGAGCCACGTCTCGCTCAGCCCTGAAGTCCCGAGGCTACCGTGGCTCTGGGCAGCTGGTGTTTGCTCAGTCAGGCTTGAGCTGAATGCACAGGCTGTTGGGTGGCTCCCACATTTCCCTCCAGAAAGGAAAGACTTTTAACCATACGTGGGGTTGATGGAGCGAAGCAATCTCAGACAGTTCCTGGCAAACATTAGCACAGATACCCCAAACGTGGCAGTTTGGGTTTTAATGAGTTCTGGTGCCTAAGCGGACATTCTAGGTGACCGGGGAAGCCGTGGTTCACAGCGCTAGGATGCTACGCACCACGGTCTGTCCTAAGCACAACGTGAAGTTGGTGAAACTCACCTTTGGGCAATTTCTACCTTTCCTGGTGGAACCCCACCCATCCAGCCTCGCTTTTCCCCCGACACCCAACACCATCCCTGAGCCCCTCTTCCCACGCCCTGGAGATCTTGTCTTTTCTCATTTCTGCTGTTGCCCGTCACGGTATTAACAAAGGATGCAGGTAAGCAGTAGGTAAAGCACTTTGTCCCCAGCGCTTTCCTCTGGAAAGCCGTCCCCCCACCACACTGCAGGGACAGCAACCCCAGCCTGGGTCCTCTGAGGGTTCATGTAGGAGGACTCGCCGTGTCACAGCATTCTCCTGCAGCACTGATGTACATACATCTCTCTCCTCCACCTCCTTCCAAAAAAGATCGGCGGTTAAAGGTGACTTACAGTAAAGACAATTAGAGATGAAAGGAAAACAAGGGTAGAGAAGAGATGTAGCCAGATTTGGGTTTTTTTTTTTTTCACAAAATCACGCAGTAGGGTCCTGCCAGTTTGTAAGGGGCAGACCATACATTTTACTCGGAGACGTCAGTAGCTCATCGGTAGATGCCGGCCTAGCAAAGATGCATCTCGAATGCTTATGAGAAAGTAGAGCTGTTTCCCCGGAGAGGCCCAGTCCTTTGAGAGCCGAGCATCCCAGTCTTCGGCCACGTCTGGTGACATCCCCAGGGACGGGTCGGCAGGGCAGCCCCCTCTTAAGCCATGCCTGTCAGGGGGACAGGAGCATCCCAAGCCCACTTCCGTGTGGGAGGGAGGCTGTTGTTAAGGTCTTCATTTCTCTAGAGCTGTGACGAGTTTGGGGACCTGTCCTGAGAAGAACCATAGCTTATTATTCACATTCGCCTCCCCACGGACGTTTGCTTGTAACCCTGAAATCACTATTCCGGGTGCTGTCATGGTCCCAGTTGTGGCTGGACAACACCTGCTCACACAGCAACAAGTGCCTGTCAGCGGTGTCCCCGCGGCATCCTCTCACACCTGTGCACAGTGTGTCGGTGTTTGCTCGTTTGCAACGGCCCTGTCCAGCAGTCCCGCGTGCAAGGAGGCCGCGATGGGCCTTGCGGGGAAACTGTCTGTGCTGAGTGATGGTCAGGCGTGAGTGGCGGTGCCTTTGGCCCTGAGTTCAGGATGAGTGAATCAAGGATGTGTACTCACAACGGTGCCTTAAACAGAAACGCGCAGGAGACCTGGGTGTGCATGGATCCGTGAGGAGCGTGTTGTGAGTGGAGGCTCTCGGGAGCCTCAGGCCAGTACTTCTGCCAGGAGCGGGGCTCAGTCCCTGTGGCCCTGTGCTCGTGGACACTCGATAGGACATAGTGGCCACGAGCATGAGCACTGCCCTGACGTGCGGGTGGGCTTGGCAGCTCTCCTGAGCTGAGCGCCCGCTGCCGTGCCGTGGGCCACCTCTCCTGGCGGGCCAGCTGTGCTGCTGGCCTTTCAAACAAGCACCCTTTATTGTGACCACGTCCGGATCACAATGGCATTTGTTTGCGATGGGATAATGGGCCTTTGCTGGGTGCGCGTGGCTGGTCGAGGCCGTGTGCTGACTTCTGCCCCAGATGCTGTCACCTTTACGGGGGTGGACTTCCTGCTGTCCAGGCAGTCTCAAATGGCAACTTCTGACCTTCCAGGCCCGACAACAAAAGGATTTTCATCTCCCAGAGGCTTGCTCACCCCAGGCCTGCCCTGCTTTGGTCACGTTGCTTGGTGACCTTCAGGAGAGGGCCTTGTGGAAGTCTGGGCATCGAAGCCCACTTGCACCCGGGACAATGGAACCCCAAGTGCCAGCTTTTCTCAATGCGGGCTTTGCTCTCGGTCCCGTTCAAGACCTGTAGGAGGCTGAAGTGTACTGTGTCGGAACCAGCGGGCCTTCCAACCATGCGGAAAGTGCTGTGTGGTGTGGGGAGGGTGCCACGGCCGGGCGGGCGGCTCTGCTGGCCCTGCAGACACGCTCCAGCTCTCCTGCAGACGCGTCAGGAGGGCATGGGGACTAGGGGAGCACCCAGCCCAGCTGGCAGTGCCCCTGTGGTGAGCGGCAATTTCCAGGAGCCCGGGAGGATCTGGGCCCCTGACCCTCCTGGCAGCTCGCGGTGGCTCCCGTGGCCATCTGTGGAAGCGTTCACGTCCACGGTGCCCGCCCGGCACACGATGACACAGCCGTGGGGCGGAGGGAGTGCCACGGCATGGGGGAGGGTGACGCCCATGTCCGCGTAGGCTGGAAGCACGGTGGCGAGACCAGGGCGTTGGCCGTCTGCAGGCAGCGGGGGCTGGCAGATCCCTCGGACAAATAGCAACTTTCTCTGCGTCCAAGTCACGAAAGGGTGCACGTCTCAGCTGTGTCCTGAGTGCCCACCAGAGAGGGGACGGATTTCAGCAGGACGACACTCACGCCCAGGCAACTGGGTAACGAGCGCACGACGCCTAGATTTCAGGCACAGCTCCTCGTCCCGCCGAGTCTGAGCTTTCTTGTCCACGAAAGGGTGGCTCAAAGCCAGCCCTGCCCCAAGCCGCGGGGTCAGCCACGGCCCAGGCAGCCTTTCCAGCCTCTTAGTGGGAGCTCAGGGCACACGGCATTCCCTCTGCAGACTGATGCCAGAATGTTCCTTTATCTCGAGGACCTGAGCTTGCTTACAGCCGGGAATTCCCGGGGCCCCCCTTTCGGGCATTGACACGTCTTCTGTGACGAGTTAGCAGCTACAGGGAGAGAAGCAGGGGACGTGGCGGTAGGGACGGGGCAGGGGTCAGCCACGTGTGGGACGGTGGTGGCCTCATGAGCCCCCCAACATCATCCCCTGTGTCTTGTGCCCACTTTCCTGAGAAGGAAACCAAGGACACGTAGCTTTGCGTTCAGCTCGTTGGTGGCAGGGCTGAGGTGAGACCCGCGCTGTCCTGTCTCGGTCCAGAGCTGCTGCCGTGGACTCGTGGCTGAGGGCCACAGAGGGCTCATGAGGAGGCAGACGAGGAACGGGATCCCCTCGGCACAGGGGAGGTGCCCGGCCCCCAGGGAGTGGCACGGTGCAGGCCGTGGAGTCCCTGGAGGCCGGGGTGGCCAGACCGATGGCTGTGCCCTGGGAGCCTGTGGGGCCGTCCCCGGGCTTCACCCTGTTGAGAGCAGGCCAGAGGGGGCGGGGGGGGCGGGGGGCAGGTAGCAGGTCAGGAAAGAAGGAGGAGCGGGGAGCCTACTGTTTCCCTGACACCTGGGCTTGGTCAGAAAGCCCCTTGCTTCAAACGGAATGAGGGGCCGGGGCTTCGGGTGGGGTCTTGATGGGCTGATTGAGCCACTCCTTCGTTGGTGGAGGGCCTACGAGCATCTTCCACATTCCAGGAGTGGCGACCAGTCACAGGGGTCCAGGAAGTCAACAGAACAGACAAGAATCCTTTTATCTTGTGAGAAGCAAACTCACAAATAAATACAAACTCACGGCCTATTTGTGCTGATACGCGCTGTGGAGGAAAATCGAGCAGGCCGCGGAGGAGGGGCGCGGGATGGGTCACTGCTGCAGTCTTAAATCATCCATGTGGGGTGGAAACCAACAACCAGCCCAGCAAGGAGGAGCCCGAAGGGCTGAACGGGGCCCATGCCTTTGAGGAGGACCCTGCCGTGGCCCCGAGGGGAGGAGGCACCCGGAAACACCGCATCTCCATCGGGCGGCCTGGGTCATGCACAGGGGCACTTTGTCACTCACGGGTAAACTTTTGCATCACTCAGGGTTGGGGTATTGTAGGAGTGGTGGGTGTCTGTGCTGGGGGGGCCCCAGGAGTCACAGATGGAACAGCTACAGGGACAGGGAGTCGCGGCAAGCCCTCATCCAGCACTCATGCTCGGGGAGAGGAGCCTGGCTCCCTGGGCACCCGCTCAGGGCAGGACATGGCCCAACACTTCACCTGTCGACCCCTTCTTCCTCGTGATACTGGAAGTGGGCGTGTTAATCTTGGGTGTACAGATGGGGAAACTGAGTCTCAGTGTGTTAAAACTGGGGAATGCAAAGTGGGGGCCAGGAAGCCAGTTCCTGCCTGAGCCTGGGTGGGGGAGTCCTGGGTGTGTCCCACTCCCCTCGCAGAGGCCCCTTCTAGAGAGTTTGTCTGGGGAGGGCGCTCAGCACGACTAGTGCACAGACAGGCACCTGAGTCACAGCCCCTCCACGCGGGATTAGGTCAGTTATAAAAATATCCGGAACTGGCGTGGGGCGGATCCAGGAACAGACGCGTCTTCTCGTCCTGCTCTTGCAATATTGGATTGTACAATTATAGCTCCCCAGAAGTTTCCTGGTGTGCCACAGATGTCAAGCAGCAGCACGAAGATTAATACGTTCTTTCATGACCGATGCCGGCTTTGACCTTGCCGTGAAGGGAGTGTTCTCAGAGCACATTTTCTCTGTCTACTTTGCTCCTCTTGAATTTGGAAATTAACTCCGTATTCTCACGCAGACAGTTTTCCAAAGGTGCTTTACCACTTCTTTGCGCTTGGAGCTCGAGTGTTTTAGAGCAAGGGAGAAGTGGGGGGAGGTGAGGAGGGGAGAGGGGACGGAGGGGTGGGGAGGGAGGGGAGAACCACACTTCTTACTTCGATTCCTGGCCCTTTCCCCAGACAGCCGGTGGACTCGAGGACCGGCGGAGCCCCTCCTGGAGCTCAGGTTCACCTGCTGCCCCTTGAGGTCCGTGTGAACCCGGTAGCCTGAGGGTGCTTTCCGAAGCTCATTTCCCACTCAGGGTAAGTGGTGGCCAGTGGTGCCTGGGCCGTCCGCACTCCAGTGACACGGGGCGGGAGGAGCGACAAGATCCGAGGGAAGTGGGGGCTCCAGGGTGGGAGCAGGACGCGGGTTCCTGGGGCTACCACAGAGGGGCCGTGGTGACAGTCTCTGGTATGACGCGACTCCCTGTGTGACCTCAGGCATGTCTCTGGGCCTCGGCTATTCAGCTAGGAAGACACCTGCCCAGGCTACCCCGCAGGCTCTGTGGGCGAGGCTTACACACCCCAGGGGACATCCGTGAGCACAGTCTGTGCTGTCAGCCATTAGGATGGTCAGTGTGGTCCACAAGGCAGCTGGCATTTTGCCCAGGGGCTGGGCCATGGTTGACGTGGTTTACGGGACGGTCCCCAAGCGTCACTTGGGTGACGCTTGGGGATGACAGTAGACAGTAGACAGTAGACAATCACTCACCTTCTCTGGGACACGGCGTCATGACAATACCTGCTTGCTGTACGTGCTGACCTTCTGGGGATGGAATGCGCTGGCGAAGGGGGCAGGTTCAGAAAGGGGCAGAGCGGCAGGGAGGCGAGGTGTATTGAGGAGGACATGCGGGCGGCACCCCTTGCTGAGGGGTCCCCCATCTGGCTGCGTCCCAAACCCCGGCTTCTGGCAGAAGGCCACTTTGTTTGAGCCGGGTCTTGGGGAGGTGGTGTGTTGCCTCTTGGTGGGTTTAGGGGACACGGAGTCCTATTTCCTTAGGACTTAGGTTGACACCTGGACGGGGCTGTTGTGAGTCCGTCACCCCAGGCACCTGGCCCTTGCGGACGGGGCCGGGGAGCAGGTGCTGGAGAAGTGGGTAGAGTATGTGGAACAGGCAGGGAGCTGTTCAGGGACATAGGGGCAAAGCCACTGCGGTGATGGGGGCACGGGGTCTGCCGGGAGTCCGGCTTGGAGGGCGCAGGCGCATGGGCCCCTCCCCTGCCTGCTCCATGCTCCCCTGTGCCTGATGCTCCGCCCCTGCTTACCTGCTCCGGAGAGCTCCCTCTTCCCCTCCGGGCTCCTCTCAAGTCAGCGCCTCCCCCCACCTTCTGCTGAGAACCCACCGATTTGCATCCATAAATGCACCTGCTAAGATTCACTTGTGACTCCAAGTATCGGGGTGCTTTTGTGGTCATTCACACAGGTGCCCAGAACGGCGAACTTTCGGGTCACCTGACAAGCAGGCTTCCAGCTGAAGTCACAAAAGCTGACACTCTGCATTCTTGCTTCAGCTCCCATGGTGAAAACAAGTGGCCTTTTTCTGGCCTTTTTGGTGCCATGCTTGCTGCATTTTTGTGCTCTTTGCAGTGTCGAATGGCCAAGGCGACTGCAGCACTGGGCGCTGGCGGGTGCCCCTGAGCCTGGGAGGCCGTGACGCCCCTTGTGGAGAAGGCACCGTGTCCGGTAGGCCTGGCCCGGGCGTGAGTCCCGGTGCTCTGCCCGGAGCGAGGACTTAGCAGTGAGGCCACGGTATTTATCAATAAGGACAGGTGTGTCCAAACAGAAACACGTAAGACAGACTGTCTATTGATCTGTTGACAGAAGGACCGCGAGCAGAGGCCCAAGTCTCTCCGGGAGCAAGGGCTCCGTGCGGTGAGGTCACAGCTCGCAGTGAAACTGCCTGAGCTCGGTTTGGACCAAACCAGACCCGAGTGGAGGGACGACGGGTAGCAGAGAGCAGAGGCCCCCACGGACTCACTCGGCGAGGCCGTTGTGCTGCCCGGGGCCGGCAGGAGCGAGAAGCGGAGAGGGCGGAGGAGAGCGCGAGGGGGCTCTGAGCCAGACCCCCGGCTTCACATACCGCTGTGGCCACTCGCTGGTCCACCCCGGGGAAGTCGCTGTGGTCTCTGTGCCTCGCCCTTCTTAGCTATAAATTGGGGTACTGACTGCCCCGCTGATGGAGGGGTGCTGAGCAGTTCTGAGCTCGGGAACGTGAACGCCCAGCACCCCAGCAGCACTCAGACACCACCCCATGCAAGAGTGCCGCCAAGCCACGTGAGGGCGGGTGGGGGAAGCAGGGCTGCCAGCCCCTGAGCCTGTGGTGGGCGAGAGGCGTGTTTGAGGGACGTTGGGGACGGAGGAAGCAGTGGCCTCTCCTGCCCCCCATCCTCGTCCCCGGCTCAACGGCGGAGCTGCTGTCCTCTGCCTTCTCCCACGCTGAGGTTTTATTTCCGGACTTTCTCGGCCAGGGCAGGGCACCCTCAGCTGTTACTTCTAGAAGGAACCCGCTTATGTAACTGTCACCGTAGAAAGGGGATCCAGAGGGCGGGGACATGCCTGCTGGGAAGTGGGGGGACAGTGATGTGTGTCCGGGACCCCCACTCTTGTCGGGGCCTCAGGCCACCTGAGAAAGGCTTTTAAATTTAGGACGACTTGGATGGTGAGTTTCTAAGAAGGGGTTAGAAGACCTGTGAACAGCGGCTTCTCCAGCCCTCAGCAGACCCTCCAGTTGCCCCTCTAATGGGGGAGACTGACCACAGCTGCAGGGTGCTTTTCCCAGGTGGCGCTAGGCCCTTGTGACATGGAACCAGAGGCTGGAAAGGGGAAGACGTCTGCCTCATGACGCGGGCGGCACAGACCCGCGACTCGGGACTTGGTGCTCCCAGCGCAAGCAGAGAAAGACCCTGGTCAGAGGGCTCCCCGAGAGTCCGGTGCACCATGTCCCCTACAACCGCTCCGTCCGCACTGTGGTCCTGAGCGAGGGGGAATTTCACGGCTGTGACTGAGGTGCTGCAAACCCCCGTTCGAAGGCAAGGGCATGGCCACGACCTCAAGGGCGCTCGGCGTGCAGAGGCTCCGGCTGGGCCTGCGGGCCTTGGTTTCCTTCTCTGCCTGGGTGCTTTGCGGGACCACTCGGCCCAGCCTCCCTGGCACACAGCGTGGCCCCACTGCAGAGTCCCAGCAGATAGGACGTGGACAGGATTGAGGTGTCCAGAAGCGGGCGTTCTCCTTCCACCGCCGGGTGAGCTGGGTACGAGTCCACAGAGGATGCAGAGACGTTGCCGAGTCCCGGAGTCGCCCCTGCTGCCAGGGGAGAGGCCGCTTGCACTGTGCGCTTTGTGTCTGTGAGTTCAGCCTCGCCTGCTCTGATGAACGCACCCTGACGATCGACGGGGAAAGATTCTAGTTGCCGACTCCGTCTGCATTCTGGTCCACCGCATTTCCCCGTAACACTAGCAGTTCGAATGGGGATGGTCTTGCGCTGGGACTCCCACCCAACTGGGTCTCGGAGGGGGCCATGCAGTAGAAAGACGTCATCACCATGTGTGGTGTCCCCTCCCCTGTGGTCCCAGGATCCATGGCATCAAATGAAGCTCCTGGGACTTCCTTAATTTAACACTCTGTCCCCAACAGGCTGGAGTTTCCAAGCAGACCTACAAGACGCCACTGCATTGTCACCCATCACAGGTCAGTTAGGCAGTAAACTGATGATTAGTGTCCCTGGCTAATTGATAATTAGCCTCATTAACATATTTGTTAACACCGTAGATCTAATTGTCCAAAAGGAAGTGCTGTGAGAAGCCAACAGGCCTCTCGCTGCCTGGTGAGTGTGCTGGCCAGAGTCATCATCCGGGGGGGGACACCTGAGCCCTGCTGTGTGGCGGAGCTCCTGTTCTCACGGTTCTGAGTGGGAACCCGTGTCGGGTCGTGCTATGGGGCCTTCCGGCACCCACTTGTACAGCTGAGCTGGTGTCTGTTTCACAACCCCACCGTTGTCTTAAAACGAATGTGCTGTATGGTTGTGAAGAGCCGTTCACCCTCGTGCGTCAGGACTCTGCCGCAGGTGTCAGCCATGGGGGAGGGGCGTTGAAGCTCAGTGAGGCACCGCGAGCTGCCTTGCTTCTGTAAAGGCTTGCGGGGCTGAACCGTGTCCCCCGAAGTCCCGTGTTCACGTGCTGACCCGCAGGAGCTCAGGTTGGAGACAGAGGCACAACGAGGGCATGCGGGTGAGCCCTCCCCAGTCTGACGGGCGTCCTCGCAAGAAGAGGAGGTCAGGACACAGACACTCAGAGGGACGGCCAGTGAGGACGCAGGAGAAGACGGCAGTCCACACACCCAGGGGGGAGAAACGAACCCTGCCGACACCTCCATCTTGGACTTCTGGCCTCTGTCAGGTGTGAGGGTGTAAATTCCTGCTGTCTACACCACCCGCAGTCCTTGGTGACATCAGACTCAATGCAGGCGCTGGAGTGGTTCTGTCCCTGACAGCACCGCTGCACGCCCTCTTCCCCAGACACCCCAGCATTCTTACTTTTCCTGAACATCCGGCTGTGCTCTTGCCTCCGCAGGGCCTTTGCACTGGCCGTGTCGTGTGTCTGGAATGTTCTTCCCTTGGCTGCCTGCATGGCCCTCTCATGCGCTAACCTCGTGCTCGCTCTGATGTCACCCACTCCAGGCCCACTTCTCCCTGCTCTTTCTCCGTGGCAGACACCGCCATCTATTCTTTATTCATGGTTAACTTCTCCCATAAGAATGGACTCCACTGAGGTGGGACTTGGCTCACGGCCGAGTGCCTGGTGTCCGCAGCGCGTTCACCCTGTTGAACGAAGAATGACGCGGTGAGCCTGTCACACGGGAGGTGGGTGACTCCGCCAGGCCTTCCATCTTCGTCCCCGTCTAGAGAGGATGTGGTTCCTCACTTCGCTTAATTGCTATGGATGGCCAGGGTGAAATGGGACAGCACAAGCGGGAGCAGGGTTCTGGGACATTGCACCTTCCCTCTTTCTCGCCCCACCATGCTGCAAGGGAGGTAGGGTAGTGTATGGGGGGGTGCCATGGAATGTCCCACGATCACCGGGCTTCACCTCCCGTTCGCTCCAGCAGCCCGCCAAGTGCGCAAGGCCGTGGCGGTTCCGGTGGGGGTCTGGAGTTGCTGTCTTTGCAGAGCTGGCCCGGGAGCTCAGGCCACTGTCCTGCTCTGTTTTCTTGGGGTTCATAGCATGCTTCCTGTGATGTCCCCTATTGACAGCTCAGCCCACTCTCCTGGCTGCCAAGTTCAGGCTCCTCGTCTTCTTCCTCAATCCAGCGCACAGACTTGGATATCTGTCCCTGTAAGTGATAGCTTCACTGGGTCCCTCATTTCCCAAAAGGTTGTTTCCAGTCCGTGCCTCCTGGCACTCGACAACCCCCAGCTGACGTCCCCCCGACTTCTAAGCAACAATGGTCTCCCGACAACAACGTCTGCTGTCGCTGCTTCTCTCCCTGCAGGACCCGCTTTCCGCCGGGCGGCAGAGGCTGCCGCCGTGTTAGAGGCTGACTAACACTATCGGAAAAGGATTTGTTTAACTGAGAGAACCTGGAAACACTCCGCAGGCCTGGCCTGCCTTCCCACTCAGTCGGGCATGAGGGGTCGTGCCACTCCTCACGTGGTGGTGGCTTTCCATGTACAAGTTGCAATGAAATACACATGCGTGTGACAAGGACCATTCACAGGCAGGCCCGAGGTCTGAGCAGAAGGACCCCTCCGAACTGAGTCTCGTGCTGTGGGTGTCTAGCTGCAGGTCTGAGGTCCTAGAGACAGACGTTTCTGGGGGGGGGGTCATCACTCAGACCCACACTCCCTTTCTCTCAAAAATCCCCCTTTATCCTGTGAAGGGCACGTTGTGGGTGTTTGGTGACGTTCTTCCGGAAAGCAGGCAAGAGCGCAGCGGGAGCTGACAGATGTGTCATTCGCCCTAGACTGTGGGACCACAAGGAAATCCATCTGCTGGTGTGAGGCCAAGGGTTCCATGTGTGGGGGGAGGGCTTTTGGTGAAGACCCCTGGTTTGGTCCTGCTTCCACAGGTGTGGAGAGAAAGCTGGGCTCTCTGCTGTCCTGGACGCGCCCATTATCAAAAATGGCTTGGTCCTATCATTCCAGGTGTCCCCTCCCCCGGGGGGTTCCGGAAGATGTTCTGCACTCTCTGGGGGAGCCGAGAATCTAAACTGGTCCACTTGGATCGTGTCAGTGCTTTAGGAACGGAATACGGAGAGACTGAGTTCGCTCACATTGACCAAGCAGAGCACCCCCCAGGGTGTATTTGACCCTGAGTTCACTCACATTGACCCAGTGGGACCGTGGCAGTGTCGGGCAGACTGAGGAACAGGCGGAAGCCGGGGCGGAGCTGAAGATGGGCACCCTTCCGAAGAGAAGAATCAGGTCTCAGCTCTCATCATTCCCCATTTGGAGCACAAACAGAAGCGGACAATGACAGGCCAAGGCACTAACTTGACATTGTGAGTTATGTGAACTAGACCTATTAGTTACTAGCTAACTAGGCACATTAATGTTAACTAGACAATGACAGGTCAAGGACCAGACGCTGCTTTCTGAAACTTGAGGCGGCATCGTCCCTGGACCGGCGGGGCCCGCACGCCCCTGTGGGAACGCTGGCGTGAGCAGAGCAGATAAGGTCTCTCCCAGATGCCCAGCACCGTGGGGAGGAAGCCAGCTGAGAGCCTGGACAACCGGGGGAATGGTGATGTAGGGGGCGGTGGACGGCTCTGCGGGGAGCCTGGCACCCCTCCCACCCACACAACTCCACGCTCAGTGCTGCACCTGCCACTGTATAGACTCACGGCTGCAGAGCGGGAGGGACCTCTGGAAACTTCTGGCCGGTGGCCTGCGGCCTGGCCGGCTGTGTCAGCGACAGGGAGCACCCGGCTGGGTCCGCCCCAGTGTTGCATCAAGAGGCTCAGGCGACACTGACGTGTCCAATTCATGGACCGGAATGGAACCCGCTAACCCGGGCCAACAATCCCATCTTGTGGACGACGACACGAAAGCCCGGAGAATTTCGGTGGTCTGTCCGGGGCTGGCCCTGCGGTTGCCCTCTTGAAGTCATTCTTGAATTCTGTGACAGCTTGTGTTTGGAGCTCGGTCCAGATTCCTCGTAAGCTTGACCTGTGTGCTGCGGGAGGTCCGGGAGGAGATGCGACAGATGTTCTTGCTCCCATGTGGACCCCAGGAAACCGAGACCTGATCTGGTCTGCGGCTCGCCTAAGGTCCGCTGTGGGTTAGGGCCGGATGGCAGCCACACCCAGGTCTTCAGCCCCATTCCCTGTTGGAGCCAGCAGGGCTGTAGGGGGTGTGGCCCCCAGAGACACTGTGGAAAGCTTGGAAGTTGCCTCCTTGGGGTGATCACCCCCTGGACTGCCTGATTCCCTGGGACTCGCGGCCCGCCACCGCTGCTGCCTCAAAGCCTTGCACCCCTCACGGCTCCGCTTGGAGGCACGCGGGGCTCCTGGACCCGCAGTCTGCACCTGTGTGCAGGGCCGCTGGCAGCCGATGGCACATGAAGGGCTCTGTGCCGTTCGGTTTCTCTTGGGTCTGAGATTTGGGACTAAAGGGCTTTGACAAGGGCCACAGAGAAGCCCAGCGTCTGCCTGCACATCCCGCGCTCAGTCTTCAGAGCGGCCTCACCCATTCCCCTACTCAGGGACCAGCCCACGGCGGTTGTTGGGGCTTCGCAGGCTGGCGTCGGTGAGGAGGCGCTCTGTCACCCCCGCCGCCCCTTCGGGGCGCCCACTCCTCCGTAAACTGGTTGGGTTTACGGGGTCCTCGTTCATTCATTCGCCAGCTGGTTTGCTCAGAGCTGTTCACAGGCTGTTCCCCGTGCATGGGCGCTGTGGAAGTTCTGGGCGTCGAGGAGCAGAGATTAAGTCTCTGACCTCATCAGGCCACGTCTGCAGTTTCCCCGGACCCGATTCCCGGAGCTGCAGCACGGCAGTTAGGCAGTTAATTGTGCTCTGTGTCATGGCGTCGTGTCCTTCCTGCGTGAGTCACATCTGCCCAGCTAGGGGCTCAGCCCAGGAAGACGGGACCCGCCTCCCGCCTCCGAGGCCCCGGCAGGTGCTTGCAGGGTCTGGGCGGGTGGAGACAGTGGGGCAGGCCTCATAGGAAGCCTCGCTCTCTCTGAAAAAATCGATGTGACTTCATACCTCACCACGTGCTCGTATTAGCAATTATTGGGAAAGAGTAAAAACAGAAATCTTTATTTTTTAATGGGACATGATTAAACTTTAATGATCAGTGACCTCATGAAATGAACGCCGTACAATGCAATTTACTCCTCTGTGCGCGTGCGTACCTTCTGGGGACACACAATTACATAATTAAGTATAGATTACCACAGGCGTGTCGTTACACATTTTATTATTCCTTAGAGACTTAATAGTAATACTCGGTATTTATATGTGCTTTTCATTGGATTATCTCCAATCACTTTACAAATATTATCTCATTAATCCTTTGCAGCAGTTTTGTGCATTTCCCCATTTAATGGATTAAAAACCACAACCTGCAGGGATTAAGTGAGAGGGTGAGCAGCCACGGTTTGCTCTCGTTCCCGGGAGGAAGCGGCTGCCATTTCCGCCGGGAAAGGGTGTCTTTTCATGAAGTGGGAGCTGAAGGTAAAAGAATGATTTCCACGATCTCATGAGAGAAAGCGGAAGGGAGACGGTGCCTCAGGGTCTGGGTCTCTGACCTCTGCTCTGAGGGCTGCGTGGGGCGTGTGGTTCTAAAGGAAAACTGTGCGTGACTCTTCCCCACAGAGGGTTCTCCCCCTCCTGCTTTCCGACGTGTGTGTCTGAGTCACGGAGTGGGAGCCGTTCATACGATCCACGCACGGACGTTTCCGCTTCCCGTAGTCGCAGACGATGGCTGCAGAAAGTAGGGTCATAGGGCAAGGTGGTACCCGAGGGTGGCAGAACCAGTCTCTGGGCTCTTTGGAGATGAATTTAATCGGGAATTCGGGGGCGTTTCTTGAGGGTTCGTGGGTGTTCTGTTCATTCCCCTTTATCCTTCAGAGCCCTCCTGCTGGGTGCCCGTGATGGCTCCGGTTCGTAGGTCGAATAACAGTCTGAAAATATGAGGTAATTCACCAAAAGTCACACCAGCCGTGGAGTGGAGGGTCAAGGCACATTTGATTGACTCCAAATCCATGGCAGGTTCTGAGGAAGAGGGTCCTAAAAATCTAAATTAAGTAGAAAAAACTGCAAACATTGAATTCTTTAGAATATAGCTTTACCTTCTGAAAAAAAAATTTCCTGACACCTTAAATCAATGGGATAGGACACAGAATAAAGATTTTTTCCCCCTTATCATGAAACATTTCAGGTTGGTTTAAAAAATTATTTCCATCCTTGTTCTCTGTAATATTCCTAAATTTCTTTCCACATCTGTAAATAGCTCCTGGGGGATATGCTCATATCTTGCAAGTTCAGAAGGGTCTTTGGTGTCCAATGAAGACATTCCCAGAGCTGTTTTCCTATCTGAACAGCCCCATTTTCTATGAACCAAGTAAACCAAGATGAAGGGTCATTGGAAATCAAGACCCTGGGCTGCAAACCCCACGGAGGACAGAGAGCGTGCTCATCTCTCTCATCGCTCACTCGGTGCACGGTTTGAGTGCGTGTTAGTATTTTTGCAGAAGTAAACAAAATATTTGGGGATTATGAGTAGTCCAAAAAGCATGTTTCTCACACAAATACTTCTTGTTGGCTTTTCTCAATTTTACCATCAGGAAAATGGATGGGAGTCTTGTGTGACTGAGCTCATCTCAGTGCAGTTCGAAAATTATGCTGGACCCTGGGAATAAGAATGCCGTGGATTATAGGTACTTACGTGTAATTATCATTAATTTACCACTTCAGCTTGAGTCTGCATGAGAATATTAAATGCATCAGATCTTTATTTAATAGATAATTCATGATGGAGTTTCTTGAAGAAACAAATTACCTAATTAATTTGTGGAAATTTGACCTTTTGGATTTCTAAAATTATTATAGTCACCTGTCATTTCACCTTGCACTGAAACAGATTGAAAGAAGGGATTGTGGTCAGGGAAGCCTGGCTCCCTGGCACGCAGATGACCTCCATGAGGGATTAGGAGGTCTGCTCCGTCCCGGCTGAGGACCAGCACAGATGGTGGCCAGTGAGTCACTGTATGTGAGCTTCAGGTCAAGGAAGGACCCATGTGGCAGGCAGGTGGGCTGAGAAGGGGTACGATGAGTAGAAGAATTGGGTGCCCCAGGTGGGGGGCTTGTGTGATCTTGGGGACATCTCAGGCTCTCTAGGCTTTGATTTCCTCATCTGTACAGTAGGTGGGTTAGGCCATATCAGATATCGCACACTGGAACATTCAGGACTCGTGGGCACGTAAACTCGATGACTAGCCTAAGCTGATTACTCTCTCTTTCCTTCCCCAGAGGACCTGGTGTCACTCTTGCTTTGCTTCCTCTGCTCCTGCCCTGTTGGTCCTCTTTCTGTTCCGTGAATAAGCCAAACCTAAATTGTGCCCCAGGGCTTTTGCATGTGCTGTTCTCTCTGTTCAGAACCCTCTTCTCCAGGGATTTCTTGGACAGAGCTCAGTTTGTCTTACAAGGCTTAGCTCAGTATCACCACCTGTGCTCAAATGCTGCCTCTTGGCTCAGGTGTCCCCCGGTCATCTGCTGGAAAGTGGCCCCTACGTTCACTAAATCCTTATCAAATGAAGACTAAATAAAGGAGAAAATGAAGGTGCAGTGTCCACTCCTGCATGCTCGTTTGCTGGGTGTCTCTACATGGACGTTTCTGACCTCTACGGCCCCGTTCGGTCGTTGCCCCAGCAGAATGACTACTCTCCTGACAACAGGCACCGTGTGGGTCTTGCTCCCTGCTTCTCCCACTGCCGAGTCTCAGGGGCATGCAGTCGGGGCTCAGAAACCGCCTAAGGAATGAGTGAGCGAATGGACAAATGAGATGTGGTCTTTACCTTCAAGAAGCTTAACGCTCGAGGGCGTGAAAGAGCAGACTGCCTGAGGCGGTACGCAGGAACGCATCTGCTTTAAAGGCTGGCACCTGCGGCCTCACATATGTCTTCTCTACAAAAGGATTTGAGAAATCACATATATTTTCATAGGTTTTAACGTTTGGGGAGCACCTTTCTAGGTGAAACACAGACATGGTGGGAAACAAGCGTGGGAATCTGCTTCAGGAGGCAGCTGGTTTCCACAGTATCGCATGAGGAGAAGGAAGTGAAGGTAGGCAAGGGCGGGGGCTGAGAACAGGACCGTGCAGTCTCCAGGTTCCAAGCGGGCATTGCAGAACGGTGTGGAGGGCCTGACTGAAGAGGTTTTATTTCTAAATAAACCCTTTTCTCTTATTGCTCTGACCTGAGGTGCTCATTAAAAAAATTGGAGAATTCACGGTGAGGAAAAGAAGAGAACCAAGAACACTGGTAGTTGCAGGGCCCAGGAAATCCCCACGAACACTTGACTTACTCCTTCCAGATGCTGCCTGAAGCATGTGTCTCTGCACAAAGTTGGGTCACTCATGATGCTGTTTAGAACTTGCTCCCCTTCACCCCGTATTAGAATCAGGAGTATGGACATTTTAACTATGTTAATTCTTCCGATCCACGAGCATGAAATATTTTTCCATCTTTTTGTGTCTTCTTCAATGTCTTTCAAGAGTGATCTATAGTTTCTAGAATATAGGTCCTTTACGTCTCTGGTTAAGTTAACCAAGGTAACGTATGGTTTTTGGTGCTATTGTAAATGGGATGGATTCCCTAATTTCTCTTTCTTCAGTCTC
>NC_048218.1:210157519-210183376 GCF_002007445.2 Ailuropoda melanoleuca
TATGAGATTGAGGAATGTACCCTCTATCCCTACACTCTGAAGGGTTTTAATCAGGAAAGGATGCTGTATTTTGTCAAATGCTTTTTCTGCATCAGTTGAGAGGATCATATGGTTCTTTTTTTTTTTTTTAAGATTTTATTTATTTATTTGACACAGAGAGAGGCAGCCAGCGAGAGAGGGAACACAAGCAGGGGGAGTGGGAGAGGAAGAAGCAGGCTCCCAGCGGAGGAGCCTGATGTGGGACTCGATCCCAGGACTCTGGGATCACTCCCTGGGCCAAAGGCAGACGCTTAATGACCTGAGCCACCCAGGTGCCCCCAAGAGAGGATCGTATGGTTCTTGACTCTTTTTTTGTTGATATGATCTGTCACACTGATCAATTTGCGACTATTGAACCACCCTTGCATCCCAGGGATGAATCCCACTTGGTCATGACGGATAATCCTTTTAATGTACTGTTGGATCCTATTAGCTAGGATCTTGTTGAGAATTTTGGTGTCCATATTCATCAGGGAAATCGGTCTGTAATTCTTTTTGATGGGGTCTTTGCCTAGTTTGGGGGATCAAGGTAATACTGGCCTCACAGAATGTTATACACAAGTAATGAATCATGGAACTTTGCATCAAAAACTAGGGATGTACTGTATGGTGACTAACATAATATAATAAAAAATATTATTAAAAGAAAAAGAATCAGGAGCATGGCTCACCATTACTATGTGGGGACACCGTGGACCCCAGTGTCTGCTCCACACCCCTCTGTGGACTGCATTGCAATCACCTGAACGTGGCTCCTGGTGTTGGACAGCTCAGTCGTCTGAGCTTCTTCACTGTTGTGAGAATATCACTAGGACCAACCTGCTGGCAGAATCCTTGCATGTGTTCATGAAGATTTACGTTCGGTCTCTAACGTGGACACACACGTTTCGTGAATTGTGTTCAGGAAGCACGGCATCTACCTCACGCACTTTAGGTGTTGAGGCTCAGAACGAACCTTGGTCATCATTTCCATGAAAAGTCCTTATTGCTGACCCCCGGTTTCCTCCGGGCCCTGCTTTGCGAGGTACGTGTCTGCCACAGCCCGCACGCACGAGCTAGCTTCCAATAATATCGCCATATTTAGTAAATAAAAATACAGGATAGTCAAAACTCAAATTTCAGATACACAATAAAAAATTTTTAATATAAGTATCTCCCAAATATTGCATGGGACATACTTATACCAAAATAATGTGTTTCTCTGAAATCACTTGACCACTTGAATTTTATATGGCGTTCCAATCACAGGGAAGATGTAGTCTGAAGCAAATATGCCGAATGTTTTTGAAAAACTGAATAGGGTAGTTGCGTGTGCGTGCTCACTCCTGCCTTGCTGTGGTCCTGAGGGATGCTCTTCTCCGAGAATGAGAGCCAGCGTTACCTGAGCCCTGATCACATCATCGTCTCCTCAAGCTTCACATCCGTATGAACCTATATACTAGAGATCTGCAAAGCGGGCACCATGCTCCTCTTTGTAGACGAGGAAACCGTGGTCCTCCTCACCTGGCTGTGAGTGGCTAAGCCTCCCCAGGCCAGCTGCCTCGAATGCTCTTCAGAGGGACTGAGCCTGTCTGTCCCCTCTGGGCACTTGCAGCCCCCGCCCAGCACTGTCCAGCTCTCACCCTCCTACTTCTTTGCTATCTTCCTGTTAGAGCTCACTTCTGTTCATCTGTGGAACGAAATTTTAAAAATCTTCCATCTGTACTATTCACCCATTCCTGAAACAGAGAAGACAAGATGGACAGATGGGCAGGGTCCAAAGCTGCTCGGAACATTTTGAAAACACATAATAACAGCAGCAGATGCTTATGGAGTTCCTTCTCTTTGCTCACTTCCATGCAACACATTTACCTGCCTTATTTCATTTACTCATCATATAAACCCTGTGATGTACGTATTATGAATGGCTCCTGTTGCAGATGAGCAAACTGAGGCCATGAAAGACTGAGTGTCATGCCCAAAGTTATCAAACCAACCACAGACAGAGTTGCCGTTGGGTGCAGGTCATCTAGCGCCATGGCCAGTTCTTTCCCCTTGTGCACATGGGCTCACTCTGCCTTTCCTTCTGACATTCTGAACCAGGCAATACGCTGATCCCTGGGAGAATCTGCTGGACGCATGGCTGCCTGAAATATTTCTTGGAAGTCCGACCATCTGTCAGCCTTGGAGGACAGCCACATGTCCTATGCCAGCTCTTGCTTCCTCTCCGGGTGTGAGGTTGGGCAGTGTCCACACACATCTCTCCGCTGCAGCTCTCCGAGGGAACAGTGTCTTGGAAACTCACCTGACACCGTGCTTGGGGGTCATTAGGGGGAGGGGCCTTACCTCAAGAGGATCGAGGCAGGAAGGAAGGACAGAGGGCTGTGCCATCAGCTGCTTTTGTCCTGGAGCAGTCTTTTATTCTGCTCTAAGGAAAACATGCCTGAAAAGCAAACACAGCTTGATCCATCTGCCTGGAAGCTTTGCAGATGTCTTCATCAGCACGGCAAGCAAGGATTCAAGTTGTATGGGGTCCCTGAGCCCACTTTCTGTGTCTTCTGCCTTAAGAACCCCCACTGCCTTAAGCATGTGCTCCCATCCCAATCTGCTCTGGTACAGAATATGCGAGAATGATGGACATGGGTGTGTGTATGCACATGCACACATATGAGCAGGTGCACGTGTGCATGCACGTGCATGAACATGGCTCTTCTGGATTGTAGCTATTCCTCTTTGGGGTGGTGGTAGAAGGCTTTGTCCTTCCTCAGGCATTTGAGGCACCAAGGATTAGGGCCTTTTCTGGTGCCTGATATGCCTACTCGGACTTTCCTGACACCAGGTGACTTGGCAGGGGAGGCAAGAAAAGGAAGCAATATTTCCATTAGGAAGATTTTTTCTTTATCTGGATTGCAAGATCATTTGGATTTAAGGACTGCTTGTTTTGCTTTCTCAGATCAGTTTATTGGAGATGAGGCTACCAAATCCAGTGTCTATTTTAGGAAATGAAACCAAATGAACAGCCCATGATAGAATCCATCCAAGGCCTTGGAGTTATCACTGTCAATATTTTCAGCTTATTAAAAAAGGCAACAAACCAAGCAACAGAGTTTCCTCTTATCAGACTGCCTGCTGACTCCCCCTACGATGTGACGGAAAGAGTTTAGGACAAGGAGCCAGGGGGTTGAGTTAAAACTCTTGGTTCTACTGTGACTCTGGCAAATGAGAACTGTGATGATCATTGTGACTGTTTCTGTGGTGTCACTATCACCACCATCATCATCACCGTGTAGTGTCACCATCATCACCCCATCACCAACACCACCATCATCATCATCATGTCACCATCATCACCACCACCACCAACACCATCTTCACTATCATCACCCTCATCACTACCAACACCACCATCGTCACCATCTTCATTATCACCATCACCATCACCATCACCATCACCATCACCACCACCACCACCATCATCACCACCACCATCATCACCACCACCATCATCACCACCATCACCATCACCACCATCACCATCACCACCACCATCATCCTCATTTCTGTAGTGTCACCTTGGGCCAGCCACTGTCCTAAACACCTAGCATGTATTCATTCATCCAATGCTAACAGCACCCTGGGGAGGAAGGTACCGTTCTTATCACCCCCATTTACAGGTGAAACTGAGCGCCGAGAGGTTAATAAACCTCCCAGGCCCTTTTTCTGGGAGCTGTGGGAGATGGGGTTTGGTCCTACTGTTCCTACCATTGGTCATTAGGCTAGCCCTGCATTTTCTCTTCAGTAAGATGGTCCTAGAGGTGCTGTCTGAGGATGGGAGGATGATGACAAGGAGTAGATGCCAGGCTGCTGGGAACCAACCCCATGACTGAACACAGAGGAGGAAAGGGGCAGCCACAGGAGGAAAGAGCCTGGTGGGCTTGGGGTGAGGGGCCCACAGCCCAAGAGGACAGTCTTACAGACAGGGCTGTGTGGGGCCAGTAAGTGAAGGGCCCAAAGCCCCCTGCCCCACAGTTTCCCACCTGGCCGAGGTCCTGAGATGCCCACGGTGCCCATGATCCCTGGGGAAAACAGCACCAGACGATGCTTTGTCCCTCTGCTCAAATGACTGTACCAGGCCAGAGACTACAGAGAGGGGCCTGTGGGGCAGGGCCAGTGCAGGTGTATTCTGATGGAAGTTTTCTCTTGGGGGAGTGGAACATGCAGATGTGGGGCCCTGGGTGGTTACCACCGGGGGCCCTGGAGCAGGGACCTGAAGCCACGAGTAGTTAGTGTGAGTTTGGGGGGAGTAGTTAGTGGCCGAAGGTAGAAACGGGCTGATGGCTTCTCGGTCCACGGAGGCTCCAGGAGCCCTCAGGGTCATGTGGAGATGGAGGGGGAGCTGGACTCTATTTGCTTTTCTCCACTACAGTCTTGACCCTGAAGGTGTCACAAGAACTGACTGGGTAAGCATGAGAGAACCACAGACATCTGGGCGTGACAAGCATTTACATGGTGCCTGGCCTGGTCGTTCCTGACTTTTTCACATCATGGCACGCGCAGAGAACGTGAAAATCTGCACATCACAGTGGACTTAACACACAGCGGAGCTGGCTGAGGCCGGAAGTGGCCAGCCAAGGTCTGCGGAGGCCCCAGAACTCCCTGGTGACCCCAGACGCTGTGGGCTGTCCACCCTCATGGCATCCGGGGCCTCGGCCCGGGCTTTGGGATGCCCGGCTGGGCCCTCTGTCGCCGACGGCCGTCCTGGCTCTGAGCGGGCATCACCACCTCGGAGTACTCAGCAAACTGCCGGCAGCTCCCGCTTCGAGAAGCACAACCCGGCATCCTGTAACCTCCACCCTCTGGTCCTGGCCCTTCTTTCTGGAGCCGCAGGACTAGACACCAGCAGATGGAGCCTGGAGAAGACAGATTTGCTGAAGGCCCACAGATAGGGACTGGGAGACCCTAACAGAACCCGCTCGGTCTTTGGATGTGGGTTCCCAGCTGATCCGTCTCAGGGCATTGCTTTGTGGTCATTCCACAGGTTGGCCTTGCCTCCCAGCAGCACGGATATCCTGCCGGGGCGGGCGGGGGCCGAGACTGAGGCTCACAGTCCCCTGACAGAGTTCAATCTCTGCAGCGTGCAGACCCGCACGCAGGTCTCAGCGCTGTTCCTTCCTGCCTGAATGCTTCTCCTCGAAGTCTCTCCTTCCTTATTTATTAGATGAGATGATCACATGGACCATGATTTTTACGTCCCGGGGTCGTGGCCGGCACATCATAGACGTGCTGGATTTGTTCATGTTCCCTCCTCCACTCCGGCTGCAGCTCGGGTGCCCAGCAGGCCCACGGCGGACGACGAGCTGGCCGACGGAGCCGTCTGCAGGCCCAGGTGTGGGAGCAGAAAAGATCTGAAAAGCGTCCATATGCAGCTAGTCTCACCATCTTCTAGGAGAGAAAACACCAGAAGGTCTGAGTTTTTGAGTCGTGGGGAAAATATTGTCAGTGGACAAACCCGGTGTGGAGTGTGTCTGCTCCCACATGTGTTCAGTTGAGCTGCTGGATTTCCGTTGGTCTTTGTCTTTAGTATTTGGTTTAAAGTGAATTTTAAGGAGACATAAAAGCAGGGATATTTTAAGATCAGAGACAATGGGGGGCTGACTTTGAATGGCTCATCGCAGAATTATCAGAGGATAAGCCCAAATTGATAGGTGCAAATCAGCCATTGAAAAGCAGGATGACCCCGGGGAGGGAAGTTCAGGGGTCGGGAGGAAGTCTCCTGTGATTATTCCTAGTTCTCCAGATAAGTGGTTACAAAACTTGGAAACAGACTAGAGTATAAATCACCTCAAGAGAACTACTGAGATTTACTCCCTTCTAGAAAATCTGGGAAGATGTGAAAAATTTCTTAGAAGCAGAGTTTTTGTGGTCTAAATTGTGGTGTGACAAGAGGACAGGACGGTCCCCAGGGAGCCAGGGCTGAGAGTCCAATGGCGGGGGAGCATCCCAGCACCAGGGCCAGAGCCCTGGGGACAGAGAGGGTCCAGGACAGCTGTGGTGAGCAGAGGCATGACGAGGGGCAATGACGGAGACATAACCACTGTGTGGGCTTCTTGAACATCTGTCCTCACTTGACCGTGGCATCTCGTCCCTCAGCCTGTCCTCTGCGCTCAGACCTACACGCCGGCCTATCAAACCAGAGACAGATGCTTCATCTGACACCTGACTTTGGGCCGGGTGTACTGGTAGAGGGCACTATGGATTAGCTCACCCCCTTTGGGGGGATAAGATATTTTAAAAGTCTATTTAAAACTATGTGTAGACTTTAATCTGTATGGACTGTGAGAGGCAAACTGAGGACTTCAGAGGGGAGGGGGTGGGGGAAGGGGATAGCCTGGTGATGGGTAGTAGGGAGGGCACGTATTGCATGGTGCACTGGGTGTTATACGCAACTAATGAAGCATCAAACTTTACATCGGAATCTGGGGATGTACTGTATGGTGATTAACACAATATAATAAAATAAAATTTAAAAAAATTTATTTTAAAAACCTCTATTTTCTTTTCTTTTTTTCCCTTTATTTGTAGGCATTTTATTTTTTTTTATAATAATTTTTTTATTATATTATGTTAGTCACCATCCAGTACATCCCCGGTTTCCGATGTAAAGTTCGATGATTCATTAGTTGCGTATAACACCCAGTGCACCATGCAATACGTGCCCTCCTTACTACCCATCACCAACCTAGCCCAACTCCCACCCCCTCCCCTCTGACGCCCTCAGTTTGTTTCCCAGAGTCCACAGTCTCTCGTGGTCTAAAAACCTCTATTTTCAAATTCGCACGGCTTTCGATCTAGTGATTCCAGTTTCAGAAAGGTGTCTTAAGGCTCTGTCCTCAGTTGGCCTCCTTCTGCCACCGGGCAGAGGGTTGGGGTCCTCTCCCTCCCCCTCTCCCAGTGGAATGGGGGGAGGCAGCCACCAGACCTTCGGATGCCGGTATTCTCATCTGTAAGCAAGAAGCTTGGCGGAGGTCAGCCCTGACGTTTCCTCTCGGATTTCTAGAAGCGTTCTGGGGTTCTGTGGTAGCGCCTGGTTCGGGGGAATGCCTCACTAAATATGCTGAAAGCCATGTGAGAGCAGTACATCACCGTCTCCCCAGAGGACAGGTACGGTGCCCCGATGCACAATGACAGGAAGTGTTTTTTTGATACAAATATGCTGTAGGTACGCATATTACCTTTTCTTTGTCAGTTGCATTGGAAAAAATAAATTATCACCAGTCAATCTCTTATAATAAGAGTGAGGCAAGGCTTAATTGCCTCGGTTAAGTGGTCATGACTTTGCCAGTGCCCATAAATGCCATTACATCAGGCCGCTGAGATGGGTCTGCTGATTTATTAAATGGTGATGGGCAGGGGAGCCGGTGTGATTTCTTTTATAGGTCAACACCTAGAGTGGAGATGCCTGAGTGGTTTGAGCCGGTATCAGGGACGGGGGCTCACTGAGGGAAACAGCGCGAGGGTAGTGAAAGCTCCCAGCGTGGGAACAGTGAAGTCAGTGACCATGTGGGTGTGTTCTGGACTGGAAATTTTGTAATGATACGGTGCACTGGGGATAGAGGGACAGTTTGGGGCTGTGTCTCCCCTCCCTGGTATTTTTAGCACAGAAGTGTTGTAGATATTTTCCTTCTAGAAGCATAAGCCCATAGCCCCAAATATTCGCCAGGAGGCCTGATAATTTGCAAAGGACCGTACATGTTCATTCACCCAGCGCCTACTGGCTGAGCCCCCGGAATGTGCCAGGCGCCGCCCCTCTAAGTGCCGGGAGGCAGCGGTGGAAGACAGTGTCCCCCCATCATGGGGCTTACGTGCTAGAGGGCAGTACGGTCGCTGTTTTGTCAGGGTATCAGCTGAACGCTCATGGCTGCCCTGTCTGGCAGGTGCCAGCTCTGGGAGCTCGGGGGTCCTGACGGTATCTAGCCCCTGGCACGCTGTGGGCACGTAGCAGGTGTTTCATGAGTATGCGTGGATTGTGGGACTAACTGTTTCCTCAAAAAATTCCGGATTCTCGTTTCTGGCAAGTTCCTGCGGGCAGGAGCAGTGTCTTGCTTTTTGTCTTGTGTCTTCCCAGAACCAGCTAGGTCAGGCGGGAAGAAGATCATACCTGCTCCTTGGTGTGTTGGGGATGTTTCTTTTTCTTTCTTTCTTTTCTTTTCTTTTTTTTTTTTTTACAAGAGCAGGGTTACCATCTTTTACTTACATAAAGTCACCTGGGAATCATTCTTGGAACACACAGGCAATCAGATTATGCTCCTCAGATCATTTGCAAAATGATTTCCCTAAGAATCCAAAGAAGGGGTCAGGAAATGCACAGGTAGGGCCAACATGGCCTCCGCTGTGCTCTGTGCTGTCTGCTTTTCCTTTCAGAGGCTCTGAGTCGCCCAGAATCTGCCCGGACCTGGCATTTCCTGGCATTTGGCATTGGGCCTTGATGGTATTTAGACAAAGGGTGTGCGGGGTCGGGGGAGGGTGGGGACAGGGCATTGTTTGTATATCGCACTATCCGGATAAGGAATCAGGAGACAGTGAGGAAAACTGAGGTTATCAGACGGTGATCCAGCGTTCATCCCACAGCAGCGACGCTCCTCCGTCTTTGTGACAACGAGAAAGTCCAGCCCGGTCATGTACTCCCATCCGAGACACCAGCTCAGAGGTTCCTCCCAAACGAAGCCTTCACTTAGCTGCCCGTTAGCCACCGAACGCTGGGCGGCCGTCTCTGGAGCTGTACTTGACCTTATGGGATGGCAACAAGGTGAACGTTTCCTTACTTTATTTCTGCAGATGGGCCCAAGATTTTTGTGAAATTTGCTATTTATAGAAATCAAACCTGCCCACTGCTTGTAAATATCTTTCCTTGATCTAATAACCACGGAGATGAGGGGCTCACTTTTTAATTTCTTGCTTTCCAAGTTTTACAGGGGACACAGATTTAAAAACCATGTTCTTGGTTTTTCCAGAATAGACTGGATTTAAAATACCGTCAGACTACGTGTCTAAATTTCTAATCATGGCAAGAAGGGCCCTTCTGTAGAGAAGTCTTCTCGAGGCAGCGGGACGCACCCAGATGCGGGGGGGAGGAGGGGTGGACAGCGGCTCTCTGCCCGTCCCTGAGCTGCCCTGGGCGCCAACCCCAGCCTGCGCCTTCCAGGCCTGTCCCCACATGAGCTCTGTGGGGCAGCCTGTGGGATGCGCCGGAGGGGACGCAGAGGGGACACGGAGGGGGCAGGTGGAGACCACACCATTTTGGAGATGAAAGTAATCTGCTTTCAACTTCTTGCTGGAATGAAGTATGCCCAGTGGTGGGAGGGTGTGGGGTAAAAGGGGGGGTTCCCAGGAAGGAGGGGTTCCCACCACACCCAGGTTTGCTGCTGGAGGTGCTGTGAAGGCCCTGGGGTGTGTGGCGGACGATGGCTCCTGACTCGGAAACATCTCACTGGCTATCACAGTCCCCACCTGCTCCCTCCTTCTGCCCGAACGGTTCTTGGTCATGTGTGTTCAACAGGGGGTTATTTAATGCCTATCATGTGCCGTTTATTCATTCAGCCTGTGTTTGTGAATGTGTACTACATGCCAGGAGCCAGACTAGACGGGAGACATGATGACAGGTGAGACCCGTTTCTCAAGAGCCACATCATCTGGTCGAGGGGACAGATGCCAACAGGCTAGTGTGCCCGTCTTCTAGGAGAGGCCAGTGGGAGGGCAGAGGGCACACGGCTGGACAGCCGCGTCAGGATCCCGATAACCCGCATCTTCTTCAGGGTGTCCCGAATGCGGGCTTGCCTGGCCCCATCCTGGAGGCTCGCGCCCTCCACACCACCACTGGGGCACTGTCCTGTCTGAATGGGACGTAGGATATTCAGGGTTAATACCGCACAGTAGCGCTTTCAAAAAGACTTCTAAATTCTTATACAAACAATGTACGCTGATTATAAAAATATTTTGAAAATACAAGGAAGCTCAAAATAGGAGAAAAAAAGTTAAAAACCATAGTAACGTCCACTCCGATATGTCCACGCAGCCCTTCCAGTCCTTCCTTATACATATTTTTAGATGGTTGTGCTTGCGGCCAACGAGAACATAGCAGTCTCCCTTTTATACTGCAGACAGTATCCTACCAGTTTTCTATACTCCTAAAGATTCTTTGTAAATAAGATTTTCTTTTTTTTTTTTTAAAGATTTTATTTATTTATTCGACAGAGATAGAGACAGCCAGCGAGAGAGGGAACAAGCAGGGGGAGTGGGAGAGGAAGAAGCAGGCTCATAGCGGAGGAGCCTGATGTGGGACTTGATCCCATAACGCCGGGATCACGCCCTGAGCCGAAGGCAGACGCCCAACCGCTGTGCCACCCAGGCGCCCCTGTAAATAAGATTTTCTTAATGACTGAGTAATACGCTGTGACGTGGGTAAGCCTTTTTGGTTTAAAATTTTTTCTATGACAAGCAAGGTGTTGATTCTCGTCTGTCAACAAACAGTATTGTAGTATTTATACTACTGTGTATGCCAGACCTGCCTGGCTGTTTTCATCGTGTTTCTTCGGCACAAACAAAATGGGTTTTGATCAATCATTTCTACTTCCTTTAATGTCAGTTCCGTCCCCTTCCGAGGGCCCTGTGCTCCTGCGGCTGGTGTCCCTGAGCCGCTCAGTGGAGGGCACTCACTTCTCATTACCGCATCTGCTTCCGGCATTTTCTAGACTCTGATTTTGTACAGAGTGTTTATATTTTTATGCGTAATCTATGCATTTCTTTCTTTGTTTCTAAGAAGAAAGTGAACTTTGAGAGAAAATGACTCCACTGTGATTATTTAGATTTTAGGGGCTAATATTCAAATCTTCTGTAACACTGACGCCCACAGCGCTGGATGAGAGGAATTGGGCTCTGCCCCAAAGGACAGGCTCCAGAAACACAAAAAAAGCTTCTCGGAGGAAAATGGAAGATGTCTTAGGTGAACATTTTGCTTCTGTTCCATTTGACGGCCAGTGAGAAAGATCCTTTTTCTTCATCTGGTCTCACGTGCAGACCAGAGCAGCTCTTCGGGATTCTTTCTCTTGGGTCCCCCGCCCCCCAAACACTACTGATGGACACCGTTGCATTATAGCTGGGTTATAGCCCGGCCTCTTTATCCCGTTCCCGAGGAAAACCAGGGAAGGGGGTGGGCGAGCACAGGAAGGCCGTGGGCTCCATGTGAGCGGCAGGGAGCAATGTCACGTTCTTTCAGACAGAAATGCTGCATTATTTCAGTGTCGAAGCACCTCTTTTTCGCCCCTTACCCCAGCTTGATATTGTGTACTTATTTTACTAAAAATCAGCCCTTATGGAGTCAGGCAAAAACAATAAGACTGTCTTCAAACTTTCATTCAAACCTCCTTCTTTTGGAAGAAGTTTCTGGCCATTTGCCTTCTCAAGGATCAGAGTTGGCTGAAGCTCACCTGTTATAACAAGGGGACAGTCGTCCTCAATAATAATCATACATGGTGGGGGAAGCTCTGTGGTCATGTCCTTCCATGAAAGGAAGCCCCCTGGAGTGGGATGTGTGAGTGTCCCCGTTTTGCGGCTCTCACGCGGAGACCAGGAGCTGGGACAGTGGCCACAGAGGCAGCTCCCGTCACAAAGCCCACCTGTTGGCCGGCAGGGTGGTGGGGGGGGGTAGGAAAGTTCCCCCAAACACACACTGGGGATGTGACTGAGTCTCGGCCATGGGGGCTGCTGAAAAACCATTCTGTTGTTGTGCAGGGGACAGAGCTGGCGTCCCGTGTGCAGGGAGCCCGGGCCTCTGCAGCCTCAGCCCGTTCTGTGCCGAGGGATGCTTGGTGCTTCCAAGTGCACGCAGAAACATTCTGGTTCCTTGAGGCCTGTCATTTGTGTTGCCCAAATAGTCGGGCTTTGTCTGCATTATTCTGGTAAAACAAAGGCTCAGTGCCAGCCAAGGGGGGGCTGGAGGAAGAACAAGAGGAAGGAGCATTTTGATCGCGTTGTGACTCTTTCCCCAAATAACACGAACATTAATCATGACCTCTGCAGAGTTCTGCTGGTGACTCAAACCCAATTAACCAGTGAGCCCTGATTCTTCTCTCTAAGCAGGACCAGACTTGATCTGGAATCCGGGGCAATGCTCTGATAATGCCAAGCCAGGAATTCCAGTTGTTTTCACATTTGGGGGCAGACCTAAACCCTGCAACGTCGTAAGGACGCAGTTTTCACGCAAGGGCCACGGGGGAGAGGGCTTGGCCATCCATGCATCAGAGAACTACTGCCCTGAGTCACCCGGTTGCCGCGTGTCCTGTGCCTCCTCCTGCCAGGGTCCATGAACCCGTGCGCCCCGTGGACTCTACCCTTTGCCTCCGATTGTTCTCTGTTCAGTTTCCTTGGAGCCCAGGGTGACTCATGAGATGACAGAGTATCAGGGTCAGAGGGGCCTTCCTGCGCCTCACACTCAGCCCACTGCCCGGCGTGAGGAACCGGGGGCCCAGAGCTGACGAGACTTGTCTGGTGTCGCACGTGGTTACTCAGAGCCGGGACCGGAAATCAAGGCTTCTGGTTACTGGGTTAGTGTTTTTTTCATGATGACAGGGCTCAGATCCTAGATATGTTTCTAAGCAGAAGTCTCAACGCATTCGTGTGTTCAGCTGGTATCTTCTGAGCGCCCCCTCAGTGCTGGGCTGCCGGCCGGTCCGTCGGCAGTGGTCTCTACCCCTCCCACGTCTGACGTCTGACTGCCGGCACCCACCAGGCGATTCCTTTTCCTTGCGCAAACACCCTCATCTCTTTTCAGTGCTTGGAATCTTACGAGGCATTGCTGTCCTCCTTGCTTAGAACTATTCCTTCCCTCCCTTCCCAACCCTCTGCGCTTCCCCCTGGGCCTTGCTAGGAGGCTGTCCGCTAGCTGCCACGAGTTATTTACACACTGGAGTGGTAGCGAAAAGGGAGAGTGAACTGATGCGTGTCCCTCTTCCAGATTCATTTTTACAGAAAGGGGGAAAATTTGGAGAAATGTTGCCTCCACCCAGACAAATGAATTCACCTATTCTTTCAATAAGTACTTACCCAGAGCCAGCATATGCCGTGATCAAAGGCATGGGCTCTGGAGTGGGGCTGTCAGCACTCACATCTCCGTGCCCCGGGCACCAGTGGCTGATCTCAGGCAAGTCATTCCGCTCCATGTGTTGGTTTTCTCATCTGTAAAATGGGGAAGATAGAACATGTGGGGATTAGTGGATTAACACCCACGCATACAGCGCTGAGCACTGCGCAGACTTAATGAAGGACTCGGTGAAGGCCTGGTGTCTGACGGCCACAGTGGTGACAGGGATGTGCCAGGGGACCCGGGGGCCAAAGACAGTTTTTGGGGACTCCTTCCGGGGGCACCTTTCAGGCTACTGTGTAGTGAACCACTGTTTACCTATCAGGCTGTTCTGACACTAACCTGGGACCTTAGATGCAGCCTGGGGAGAAGCAGCATGCCAGGCAGCAAGGCCAACGGCACCTGCCCCCCACCCCCACCCCTGCAGCGTCCCTGGTCCTCATTGCCAGCCGTGGCCCGACTGCTCCAGGGCCTTCTCTCTGCACAAGTGAGCCATTCTGGGCCGGAAGCCCGAGGGAGGCACACACCAGTGGCATTGAAGGCGTTGGCCTTCAGTGTCCCCTCCACCCAGGACCACATGGAGAGGGGCTCACCCACTGCTTGGTGTCTTTCCCAGAGCTGGTGTTGGGCAGTGTGCTTCTGTAGGTGACCAGATGCGTGTCCTCTGTCTGCTTGGCCTTGGATAGCTTCTGGAAGGCTGCATGGGTTTTAAGATGCTTTTGTATTTCAGAAGGGGGACTGCATTTCACCTCATGTCCTCAGTGCATGGCTCAGTGAGTGTCACTGAATATCTGTCTCTCCTTGGTGTATGGTGGTAAAATGCACACAGCACAGGATTTATCAGTTCACCCATTTGTAAGTGTGCAAGTCAGTGTCATTGGCTATGTCCACAGCATGGTGCAACCATGGCCTCCGTCTCTACCCAGCCCTTTCTCCAGCATCAGCTGTGCAGCAGGACGTACTGGTGCCCATCCCCTCCCCTCCCTGGCACACTCTGTTCTACCTCCTGTCTCTAGACTTTTAAAATTTAGAATTTTCCAGACATGACAAATATAGCTAAACATATAACGGACATGCTCCCCAGCTGTAGGAAGTAAAGGTTGCAGGTACAGTGGCTGTATCCCGGCACCCCTCTCTGAGCTCAGAACAAGTTCTGAATTTGTGTTTGACACTCCTGTGGCTGCCTCTGTAATTTTGCCATATGTAATTGCATCTATAATTAATGGGCATTATTGTTCTGCACATTTTTATTTATTTATTTTTTTTTATTTTTTTATTTATTTTTTTTTTTAAAGATTTTATTTATTTATTTGACAGAGATAGAGACAGCCAGNTTTTTTTTATTTTTTTATTTATTTTTTTTTTTTAAAGATTTTATTTATTTATTTGACAGAGATAGAGACAGCCAGCGAGAGAGGGAACACAAGCAGGGGGAGAAGGAGAGGAAGAAGCAGGCTCATAGCAGAGGAGCCTGATGTGGGGCTCGATCCCACAACGCCGGGATCACGCCCTGAGTCGAAGGCAGACGCTTAACCGCTGTGCCACCCAGGCGCCCCTGTTCTGCACATTTTTAAATCTTTATGGAAATGGTATCATTCTGTTCCTACCTGAAATTCTTCAGCTCACGCTCTACCTCGATGTTGTTTCTCAGATTTGCCGATGTTGGGTTATGGGTTCCAGTTCGTTTGCTGTCTGGCTTATTGCTGGAGGGCTCCCCACCGTGTGGGTGTACCATGTTCATGGATCCATTCTCGATTAGTGAAACATGGATTCCAGAAAGTGCTGGGATGAACATTTGGATCAATGATTTCGGGGCACATTGATTATTTTTCCAGGGTATCAATTGAGAGGTGGAATTGCTGTGTGGGATGCCAGGCACATGTTCTACACACCGATCTCCAGAGCAGTTTTCCTGACTTACACTCAACAGATATGAACACTCCAGGCACTTCTATTCCAGCCATTCGTGGGTTTGTTTTTGTTTTTTCCAAATAACATATATGAAATAATACCAGTATATTTTTTTGGCATAAAATTTGCCAATGGATCACCTGGGTGGCTCAGTTGTTAAGCATCTGCCTTTGGCTCAGGTCCTGGGATCAAGCCCCATGTCATGCTCTCTGCTCAGCAGGGAGCCTGCTTCTCCCTCTCTCTCTCTGTCCCTCTCCATGCTTGTTCTCTCTATCTCTGTCAAATAAATAAACAAAATCTTTAAAAAGAATAAAATAAAATTTGCCAAAAGTTTTATTGATTACAAAATTCTAAAGAAATATATTCTCATTGTAAAGGACAAAAGTGTAGAGAGTAGAAGTTGAAAACTTTCCCTTCCGTCCACGTCCTCCCACAAAGTTTAGTGCATACTGATCTGGGTGGCGTGAGTGAATTTACAAAGACACACACATACGTACAACACAGACCACAGGGTTAAAAAGATAACTATATTTATGTGTACTTATATAACTCTATATTTAAATGTAAATAATATATTTAGCGTAAGTAACAAAATCTGCTATGCCCATCATTCTGCACTCCCATTTGGATTTAACATAAAACACCGGACAACCTTCCAAGTAGTTGTTCCTATTGCTCCCTGGTATCCATTTTCCAGAGGTGATGCTGCAGACAAGTGTGTTCTTTAAAGAATTAGAAAGACAAATACCATATGATGTCACTCATATGTGGAAGTTAAGAAACAAAACAGAGGATCATAGGGGAAGGGAGGGGAAAATAAAATAAGGTGAAATCAGAGAGGGAGACAAACCATGAGAGGCTCTTTTTTTTTTTTAAGACTTTATTTATTTGACAGAGAGAGAGAGAGACAGCCAGCGAGAGAGGGAACACAGCAGGGGGAGTGGGAGAGGAAGAAGCAGGCTCATAGCAGAGGAGCCTGATGTGGGGCTCGATCCCAGAACACCGGGATCACGCCCTGAGCCAAAGGCAGACGCTTAATGACTGAGCAACTCAGGCGCCCCAAACCATGAGAGACTCTTAACTCCGGGGAACAAACTAGGGTTGCTGGAGGGGAGGTGGATGGGGGGGTGGGGTGACTGGGTGATGGATATTGGGGAGGACAGTTGACATAAAGAGCATTGGGTGTTATATGCAACTGATCAATTACTGAGCTCTACCCCNAGGAGAGGAAGAAGCAGGCTCCCAGGGGAGGAGCCTGATGCGGGGCTCGATCCCAGGTCTCCGGGATCACGCCCTGAGCCGAAGGCAGACGCTTAATGACTGAGCGACTCAGGCGCCCCAAACCATGAGAGACTCTTAACTCCGGGGAACAAACTAGGGTTGCTGGAGGGGAGGTGGATGGGGGGGTGGGGTGACTGGGTGATGGATATTGGGGAGGACAGTTGACATAAAGAGCATTGGGTGTTATATGCAACTGATCAATTACTGAGCTCTACCCCGGAAACTAATAATACACTATATGTTAGCTAAACTGAATTTAAAAAAAATTTAAAAAAATTTTTAGCTAAAGTACTAAATCACTTTAAAAAAAAAAAAACCCAATTACAAGATCCAGCAGAAATTAACCTCCCCTCTAGTGCTGCCACAGCCCCCCCCCCAGGNCCGGAAACTAATAATACACTATATGTTAACTAAACTGAATTTAAAAAAAATTAAAAAAAATTTTAGCTAAAGTACTAAATCACTTTTTTTAAAAAAAAGTACCCAATTACAAGATCCAGCAGAAATTAACCTCCCCTCTAGTGCTGCCACAGCCCCCCCCAGGTGATGGCCTGTGCCGCCCCCCCTGCACAGCCCCCTGCACTGTCCCCTGCACAGCCCCCTGCACTATCCCCTACACTGCCCCTTGCCCTACCCCCCTGCACCACCCTATGAACTTCAGAGCAGTCAGGGATGACTGCAATGACATGGGTGGGGCTCTTTTCACTCCTCAGAGGGCCTCCCACCCCCCCCTTCTGTGCATNGTGGGGCTCTTTTCACTCCTCAGTGGGCCTCCCACCCCCCCCTTCTGTGCATCAGTCCCCAGGTGAGAACCCCAGCTCCTCCCACCAGGCTGTGGTTTTAGGAGCCCTGGCTGAGGGTCCTTATGGGGAGGGGCAAAGGGATACCCTGAGCCCTGCAGGCACCTGGGTGGGTGGATCATTGCTTCATGGCCTCATGCATGGAGTGGGGGCTTTTGCATGTTCACGGGTGTCTGGGGTGAGTGAGGCGAGGGTGGGGGGTGGCCCGGGGAGGGCTGGTGGCAGACCAGGAGGGGCCTCAGTCGCATGAAGTGTTTTGGACTTTACTCAAAGGACGGTGAGATAATGTGGAGGGTCCTAAGGAGTGAAAGAAACCGCCTTGGTTTGTGGTTTTAGAAGAGCACCACTCCAACCGGCATTAAACACGAAGTGGGCCATGGTTGGTGTGGTGGCAAGCCTGGCAGCAGAGAGACTGGTTAAGAGGTGGCTGGTGGGATCCAGGGGTTTGCAGTCAGGCTGGCGTGCAAGCAGCGTGCTTTGGGGAAGTGGGGATGCCGCAGGGGTATTTGGGGGTGAGGGCGTGAGATAGGAAAGCGACAGTGGGAACTTCGAGGTCCCTGACATTATGGCAATGGAGGGATGTTTCGTGGCACACGAGACAGGAGGAAGAGCCTGTGTTGAGGGTCGGGGGCAGGGTTGGGGACCGTGGGCCCCCTCCTGGACGTGGGGAGCTTGAAGCATGTATGACGTGTCAGTCAGAGATCTCTAACAGGTGGGGACCTGGGCGAACAGGCTGGGGGCCTGCCGGGAGGTGTGGGTTGGAACAGTGGAGGGAGGGAAAGGCTACACAGCTGGGCCGTGATGCCGCTGTAGCGGACGCCCAGAGACACAGCTGAGTCGGGGGATGCTGGGGTTACAAGCCTGATGCAGGATGGACCACAGAGGGGCCTCCTGGTCTTTCTCAGCCGGCGGCTGCTCCCTGGAGCTGGAGGAGCTGCTGAGAGCTGCATGGGAGCATCCGTGGAGGCAGGGGGCGGGCAAGCGGATTGGGCTCTGCCTGCAGCCTGGGACGGCTGGGGACTGTGTGGACCTGGCGCCAAGGGCAGCAGGTGACTTCAGACGTCCATTCATCTGCTTCACGTCTCACTAATCTTACCTGCTCTGTAGGCGAATGACAAGTGTTACTGGGTAAATCCTGGCTTCCAGCGCGGTTTTATAGCCCTGAGCCCTTGCACGCATCTGCCTTCTCCCTGTTCTCCGTGCTGCGCCACAAAGACTCCGCCTGCCTAGAGGCCTCCTGACAGGGAGGTGGGCTGCTTGCCTGTGCACGGCTGCCAGAGTTGGGGGAGGGCGTCTGTGCCGTGGCTGAGCCCCACCCCCGCCGCTCAGATGTGGACCTTCCGAGGTGCTCAGCTACCTGGGGCAGAACTGGGAAGAAGCCGGATCTCTGCCTTGGCTCGCTTCTTCTCCTGTGTGCACTTCCCCGGCTACATCGTAAACTCCCGGAGTTTGGTTTGCCCAAGAATCTCCTGGAGGGCTTCTCAAAGTGCAGATTCTTGGAGCCCCACCCAGCAACTGGGGTTTACTGGGTCTGATGCCACTGCAAAATTAGCTCATCTTACTGGCAACAGTGCTGCGTGGGTCCTTGGATCCCACTTGGGACATTGTCTCCTAGAAGCAGGAGCCCGATGTGTTCATCTCTGCATCCCAGACGTGCCCTGCCGTTGAGAGAGAAGAGTTGGAACGACAGTAGTGCGATCAGAAAAGCTCCGTGAGGGACCACGGCGGTGTGGCGTGGTGCGGGGTTCCGCAGCACAGGGCCGTGCAGCAGAACGGGGCCGCCGGGACGTGGTGCGTCTGCCGTAGCGCACGGAGCCCACCAGGCTGCTTGTACAGCTGCCGGTTGCACACGTGGGCTGCTGCCACTTTTATGCCGAAACCCGAGTTACTCACGTGGCAGCCTATCTTCCGATCAATGATGACTTACACTTCACCTCCAGAAAGGAAGAAGATGGGAACTTTCTAAGACCCAGACAATTTTCCAGGGAAGATAAGGTCAAACCAGTTAAGACACACTTAGTCATGGCGTTCTTGCCACTTATAACCACTGGTATCTCAATGAGATAATTGAACTGAACCTTGAAAACACAACAAACACCCTTCCTGCTATTATGGGCGTGGGCCTCCCATGGACCTCAGCGAGTGCTTCAGGGGCAGGTCGGGGGGAGGGTGGGGACGGGTTGGGGTGAGGTTCACGGCCACTGCCGGCTGGCAAGGGACAGTAGGGATGGCCCTGCTTCTCCACTACGACCTGTCCATCCAGCTCACAGAGGCTTCCTAAAGGCCTTCCTGACAATCATGCCTGAGACACCTGGTCTCCCTGGTGCTGAGTGTGGCCATTCTGCATGGGGACACTTCTGGTAGAAACGAAAGACAGCATTTCGCGTGCAGGGACCCAACGAGATAAGGTCCACGCAGCCCTCACTGGGAAGAAGCTGTCTTTATCCCACCCCTCACCTCTCTCGGCAGCCCTTCACCCCCGACACACCCACCCATGGGTCTCCCTGAAGACGCTCCCTTTCCAAACACCTCGAGCTAGCCATGTCCCCTGAGATCCCGCAGCAACCATCCTCCTCGCGCTCCCGTGAGCTGGAAGAGGTCCACACAAATGACTCACGTGCACACGGCCGTTTCCATAAAAGAAAGAGCTTATCTTGTGAAATAAATACAGTAATTGGAGGTGTACTGACGTGTTATGTGAATTCTAATGTCCAGGGGGGTAGGCACGTGGGAGGGGGTTATGTGTGCAAAGCAGTGTGTTCCCATCGGAAGGAAGTCGCCAGGCGGCAGTGTGAGGCGACGGTGCGTGGCCCTGTGCGTGCACGTGTGCGACAGCCCTCCTCTGAGCTGGCTTTGAGGGAAATGAATTCCCGTTTCTATGGCGTCCCACGTTGCATCATCGCCACACCGGCTCGACACCGGATCTGCTCCCATTTTCCACGCTGCTCTTCCCTTTCTCCCCTCATCAGACGTTCATGGGTCTTGATGGATTTTGACCAAACTAAAAATATGCAACATCGTGGGACTGACTTATTACAAACACCGTTGCGTAGTCGCGGTCAATGTTGGTGAGCTCGACTGCGTGAGCAGAGCTCGACAGCAATGTGACCGTGACAAGAGACTGCCACACTCTGTGGATGACCACGCCATGTGTCACCGTCCGTGCCAGGGTGAACCCTGTTCTCCACGTGTGGTTTGGGTCCCACTTTGTGGGGTTCTGGCTCACAGAGCATGAATCCAGCTTCTGAGCACAAACTTGTCACGGTCCCCTCACATGTCAAACCGGAGTCACTAATGGGGCAGCGTTTCCGCTACCACAGACGCCGTGATGAACTCCCTGAACTCGGGGGCACCGGAGCCCGCAATGGTCCGTCCGCAACAGCGAGGGCACGGAGCCTGCCGCTCCTGAGCTGTCGCGAGGCGCTGCGGGCAGCCTGTGTCTCTGCGAAGAGGAGGGACAGAGGCCTGAGGAGTCGGCACACAGCACAGCGTGAGTTCGGAGGCCAGGAGAGGGGATGCTGCCCTAAGTAAAGGGGCAAGGCCGTGGAGGCCCAGAGCCAGGCAGCCACCTGCTTTCCACCCGCAGCGCCTGGAGGGGGAGCCTGTGGGGCTCTGGGTGCAAGCCGCCCCCCTGGGACGGGCTGGGTCTGGAAAACAAGGAAGCAAATGTTCATCCTGGAAGTGCCCTCACGTCTGGAGAGGAGAGCCGGAGAGGCCCGAGGAGGACGGCTCTATGCGGGGAGGGTTTCCACGGGCTGGATGGTGCTGGGACCGCCCTCCGCGGTGAGCGGCACCCTCAGCCGCCCCACAGGCCATCTGCGCTTCCCTTGCGCGCTCGGGGTGGCTGAAAGCGTGTAAGGGAACACCGGGCTGCCATGTGAGTTAATCGCCCTGCTCCAGGGTAATTGGTCTCTGAGAAAGGCTGGTAGCATGGTGTGCGGGGGAGGCAGCAGGGATGCAGCACCCTGTGCAGGGCTCCACGCAGCGGTTTGAATGTCCTGGTCATATCTGGAGTTGCATCCTGAGATGGTCTGACTTCTTCAGCCGCCCAGCTTCCCGTCCCCTCGGGGAGTTCTTCATTTAGGAGCTGCCTTAAGTGCCTCTTACATGTTCAATTAGGAGCCACGCTTGCCCTGACTGAGCTGATTGGGGGTGTGTGGAGCGAAGCTCACTGCCGGGTCCCCCTCTCCAGGAGGGGCTGCTTGTTTCTCTGCTCGCACACACAGCTCTGGGGCTCTCCCCTGTCTCTCCCCGATCGAGTTCGCAGGAAAAGAGGAGTATCAGTTGTCTACATGCTAGTATGAACGAGCTCCACTAACACTCCCCTGATTCATTCAGTAAACATTACCGGAGGCTGCTGGGTTCCAGGTGCTGGGACTGTGATGACCTCACCCCGACCTTAAGGTTCAGGGCTAGAGCTGGCAGTGAGAAGTCAGGCAGGTAATCAGGAGTCATGGTGGGAAGGGTGGTATTGCTCTCAGGGTTTTCCGGAGCAAGGGTCCTACTTAACGTGAGTGAGGGCTGATCAGGGACCGCTTTCTGGAGGAAGTGATGGCTAGGCTGAGTCTGTAGGACGAGTGGGAGCAGAGAGGCACGTGTGTGATCAGGCAGCAAGAAGGGCCAAGCCCGCGAGCCACACCCAGGATGATGGGCACGAAGAGTCTCGGAGTTTGGTGTCACTGGCTGGCAGAAGGACAGACACCGTGTGCAATGCTGACTTGACAGCTGGGAGCCGTGGCGGGTTCTGAGCGTCGGACTGTGTCTGAGGTGCATGGGACGTAGCAGGGCGCAAAGCCTGCCTGACTGGCAGACACAGGTGATACAGAAGCAAGTGGGCCACGTAGAGCACTACAAGGACAGAGCAGGGAGGCCGTGGGGGAATGACAGTTTTTGACTGGGGGATTAGGGAAGGTCTCATTAAGGTGACATGGAGAACAGACCGGAGGAGGTAAGGGAGTGAGCCATGGGGGCAGTGCACTGGGGCAGAGGGAGCTGCACGTGCAAAGGGCCTGTGGCAGGAGTGGGCCTGACACGTCCTATGACAGCAAAGAGGCCAGTGAGGCTAAAGTGGCATGACTGGAGAGGATAGGCCCTGCAGCCAGGGAAATCCGTCAGGGTTGGTTGTTCAGCCTGCGTGAGGGGGTCTGGGGGGTTTTGAGGAGGAAGTCTCACACTCTGACTGGCAGCTGGGTCATGCCGTCAGCTGTGGCAATGGGCTACTGCGGTATTTTGGGCCACATGTGATGGAGGCGTGGGCCAGGTACCGACAGTGCGGGTGGCCTGGAGGTTTCCAGCAGGCAGAGCCCACAGACTCAGGTGATGTGAGGTGTGAGAGGCGGGGTCCCCAGGAAGAACCCTGGGCCAGGCCCATGCGCCTGCAGGGTGGGGCAGAGGAGTGTGGGGGCAGGTTTGGGGGGAAGTTGGAGACTTTGGCACCTGGCGACATCTGCCTGCAGCTCAGGGGGGGTCCAGGCGGAGGCGCTGGATTTGGAAGCCATCAGAATAGAGAAGGCAGACGTGATTTTTAAAGACACAACAGACGAGATCAGGCGCGTTCAAGGTGGTATGGTCGCACTGGGTGTTATACGCAAGTATGAATCACGGAACTTTACATCAAAAACTAGGGATGTACTGTATGGTGACTAACATAATATAATAAAAAATATTATTATAAAAAAAATAAAGACACAACACTGTGTGGGGTCCAGGGCACAGGTGGGGACAGAGGATGGGGGCTCCATGTAGGAAGGTGGACACAGGAAGCTCCATGAGGAGAAGCAGCCAGCAGGCAAGAGTCAGTGGGAGACTTTCAAGGTAGTGCTCCAGACTGGGAAGTGCTCCCAGATAAGGAAGTGCTCTAGATGAGGAAGTGCTCTCGATGAGGAAGTGCTCCCAGACAAAGAAGTGCTCCAGACTGGGAAGTGCTCCAACGAGGAAGTGCTCCAGATGAGGAAGTGCTCCAGATGAGGACGTGTTCCAGACGAGGATGTGTTCCAGACGAGGATGTGTTCCAGACGAGGAAGTGCTCCCAGACGAGGAAGTGCTCTAGATGAGGAAATGCTCTCAGATGAGGAAGTGCTCCTAGACAAAGAAGTGGTCCAGACTGGGAAGTGCTCCAATGAGGAAGTTCTCCAGATGAGGAAGTGCTCTAGATTAGGCTGTGCCCCAGACTGGGAAGTGCTCCCAGATGAGGAAGTGCTCTCGATGAGGAAGTGCTCCTAGACAAAGAAGTGGTCCAGACTGGGAAGTGCTCCAATGAGGAAGTTCTCCAGATGAGGAAGTGCTCTCAATGAGGAAGTGCTCCCAGATGAGGATGTGTTCCAGACGAGGAAGTGCTCCAGATGAGGAAGGGCTTCTGGATGAGGAAGTGCTCCCTGACAAGCAGATTCCATCTGGACAAGAGTATTTAAAGGCAAAGCAGGCCGTGGGCCTGGGGGACACAGGTGGGAGCAGAAAGGGCAGGCTCACCCGGGTCCTGCAATCAGCACATCTCGAGCAGCCTTGCTGAGAACACTACCTGAAGCCGGGCCGTGTCCACAGGCAGCCCCAGCCCCCACCCTCTGCCTGGTGCCTGGATTCCTTGTGCCTGGCCTGGCCCAGGGTTCCCGTATGTGCAGGTGAGGGCTGTGCACCTGCAGGGCCCCCTGCTGGTCCGGGGGTAAACTCTGACTCCACCTGGTCCTCACGTGCTCTAGTGTTCAGGAAGCCGGAGGTGACACTTGACATCAGGTGGGCATCTTGCATTCTGGGCTGCTATTCTCCATGGCTTTGGAGTTGCTCCCCCGCCCCCAGAAACCAGGGGCTGCCGTCTAGACTTACTTATGTCCTAGGGACAGCTACCCTAGGGACCCCAGGTCACCTGAGCCCTGTGGGTCTAGTTATAACCTTCTATGCCCAGGACAGTTAAACTCTGTAGTGACCAAAGGCAACTGGACAACCCAGGTGTCTGTAAGTGTGGGCTGGCTGGTTCAGAAAATCGTATCGCATCACAGCTGAGAAGCCATCTCTACTTCTTTCCAGCTCACCCTGCAGAGCTCTTTTGAGATTCGGAGTGTGTAAGCCGCCTGGGACGCTGGAGAGCGCTCGGGTTGGTAGCTTCCGAGCTGGCGCTTGCTGAAGTTTGGGCAGGACGGGCCGGCTGCCCTTCTCGGCTGATCACCTGCTCCCCATCTCGCGTGGCCTGGCTCCGTCCCACACAAGTCAGAGCCACGTGTGACTGCTGGGTAACCAAGGTGCTAGGATTGGCCGGGGCCGCCTCGTCAATGCTGGGCACCCACACTAGGCTGCTCCCCCTCCTTCGGGCCCCGCTCCTCTCCCCCAGCGGGCTCTACTGCAGCGGCCCCTGGATGCTCACCCCTTTGGGGCCTGCCCCTTGGAGGGCACCGACCCCTCAGCCCACCAGTAATGCCCCTCCCCTGTGTGCAGGGTGATGGTGTCCTCACCCCTGTGAGAGTCAGTCTGTCTGGGGAACATGGGGGAGATCTCAGAGGGGAGATTTTACCAACTGAGAGATTGCTCCCCTGGTGGGGAAGCAGGTGGGACAGCCCCCCCCCCCCCCCCCCCCNAGGAGAGTGGCCTTGTGGAACCTGAGGGGCTGGGAGGCCAGCCCTCTCCTCTCACACTCAGGGCAAGGTCTCTGAAGGGCCTGCGGTGACGCATGGCCCCAGGTATTCTGTGTTGGCTCCTGGGCTGCTCTGTGAGATGACTTCTGTCACTCTGCTGGAATGTCCCTCAATACAATCCAAGGGGAAACAATCAAACGCGCTCCTCCACCCGCCGCGACCCTCTCCCTCCCCGCACGGCCCCGGGGTGGGCAGCAGTGAGAGTTGGGCCAGACACACCTGTTTGGGAGGGCCACCTCGTGGAGTGGCGGTACGCTCATGGAGGCCTTCGTCGTGGCTGTGGGCTGTCAGGTGGGGTGCAGGTTTCACCAGGNCTTCACCAGGCCCAGGGCTCAGAGGTCAAGGTGCTGTCGCTGGCGGGCTCGTGCCCGTGTGCCCACTGATAATCAGAGCGGCAGCAGAGGCCGCACCAGAAGCCCCTACACAGACCCGCACTGGCTCCTTGGCGGAGAGGAGGGGCCCCGAGCCACTCGACACGCCGTGAGCAGTGTGGCCACTCGCACGCAGTTGGCCATGCCTTGGACCTGACCTACTTGACACAGAATTGCTCCCAAGACAGGTGTCGCCATGTGTTGGAGTTATTTGCTATCTGCCTGTTTCCGTGTAATTAACGATCTCAGTGTTTAGTTCAATGCATTGTCTGTGCCTGAAAATTCCAGGAAAATATGACTCTTTACCTCCAGTGCATCCATGGGTCTGGCTCCCACAGGGCCGGTCTTCAGAGTGGACGTTTGTCTGGGTCCCAAGTGGCTCTGGCCTTGGGCTGGGACCTCAGGGGTCTACTTTGAAGAGAGCTGACAATATGCAATTATTATGGCTATTCTGACTCATAAATCTCAGCCCTTAAAAAGGAACAATTAAATACCTCTCCGCAGGGATTTCAGTTAACACTGAGTGAGGAGAGTAGACGAGAGAAGAAAAAGCGTCAGATGCAGTAGGTGTTATTTTGGAGATGAAGCTGGGGTGAGGTTTGAAACCCAAAGGCCCTCAACTGGGTAAGTCGCTTGGCTCATTAGAGCCTCGGTTTCTCCGAGCATAAGCCTTGGACAAACAGTGCAAAGCATGGGGGCGCCTGGGTGGCACAGCGGTT
>NC_048218.1:210183471-210198366 GCF_002007445.2 Ailuropoda melanoleuca
CCTCTGCTATGAGCCTGCTTCTTCCTCTCCCACTCCCCCTGCTTGTGTTCCCTCTCTCGCTGGCTGTCTCTATCTCTGTCAAATAAATAATAAAATCTTAAAAAAAAAACCAAAAAAAAACTAGTGCAAAGCATGGCCCACTTCACCAGTTTCCGTGTTCCCTTCNTTCTTCCTCTCCCACTCCCCCTGCTTGTGTTCCCTCTCTTTCTGGCTGTCTCTATCTCTGTCAAATAAATAATAAAATCTTAAAAAAACAAAACAAAACAAAAAAAACAGTGCAAAGCATGGCCCACTTCACCAGTTTCCATGTTCCCTTTGCGCAGCAACTGTGCTCATCTCTGGGTTTGAGTGTATGTGCTGCTGAATGAAGTGAACACACAGTTTTGGTTTTTATTTTTTTATTTTAACTTAGCTTTTATTTCTTTTTTCATAGCTTTGTTCTCTAAAAAATATTTTGGGGAACAAATTTAACCAAAGAGGTAAAAGACCTATACACTACGAACTATATACTGAAAGGAGTTAAAGAAGATATCAATAAATGGGAAGACACCCTCTGTTCAAGGATTAGAAGTCAAAGTTGTTAATATGTCAACACTACCCAAAGTGACCTATATGTTGGGGCACCCGGGTGGCTCATTCAGTTAAGCGTCTGCCTTTGGCTCAGGTCATGATCCCGGGGTCCTGGGATCGAGTCCCGTGTCGGGCTCTCTGCTCAGCAGGGAGCCTGCTTCTCCGTTTCCTTCTACCCTTCCCTCTGCTCATGCTCTCTCTCTCTCTCTCTCAAATAAATAAATAAAATCTTTAAAAAACAAAAAAACAAAACACCAAAGTGACCTACATGTTAAATGCATCCTTATCAAAACACCAATAGAAGTTTTTTGCAGAAACAGAAAATCCGCATGGAATCTCAAGGGACCCTGAAGAGCCAAAGCGATCTTGGAGAACTCACAGTTTTGGTTTCAAAACATATTACAAATTTCCAGAAACGGTGTGGCACTGGCTTAAAGACCATCCCATAGATCGATGGAAAGGATAGAGAGCTCAGAATTAAATCCTCCTGTACATGGTCAAATGACTTCTGGCAAGGAGCCAGTGCCATGCGGTGAGGAAAGAACAGTCTCTTCCACAAGCGACGCTGGGAAAACTGAATGTCAACACACGAGATAATGAACTCGGACACTTTTTTACCCCATTCTCAAAATTTAACTCAAAATGGATCAAAGATCGCAACATAAGACCAAAAACCATAAAATTTCTATAACAAAACACAGGGGGAAGCTTCATGACACTGGATTTGACAATGATTTGGGGGGATATGACGCCAAAAGCACAGGCAACAAATCCCGTCTTTCCCTGAATCCTGTATCAACCACGTGCAACCTTAGTCCCAAAGCATGCCTTGCACATCGTCTTTAATTTGTCCCGCTGCCCCGACCGTGAGTTCCGTGAAGACGGGCTGTTGGCCAACAGCATGAAGCGTGAGCGGCGGCTTCCGCACCGGGCTCCTCAGGGACGTTTTGCCTGGTCTCGGCTGTGCCGGATGTGGGGTGCGGTGTAGGTATCTTCGGGTGCCGGGGCCAGACGCTCAGGTATGAGCTCACCTGTAACTCCCTGTTTCATTTCTGCCAGGTGTCGCTGCAAAGTCTCCAAATTGCTGAGCTGAGACTTCACTTCTCCTTGTTTTTCTTTTCTCAGCCTGACATAAGGACACTGTCACCTATTCCTTCTGCCTTCTCCTCAGCCACCCCACGTGTCCCCGCCAGGGCTGAGGTCAAATGCACAGTTCCCACCAGGATGGTTATGGTGGTGTCTCAGACGAGACCAGTGACCTGTGAAGTGTCTGTTACCGTGCCAAGAAGAACGGGGGAGGGGCTCTCCCATCCCCCCTGGTCATGCAGGATGCCCCGAGGAGAGCGGCAGTCAGTCCATGGAAGAGCCGCTCAGGTAGGCGACAAGAGTAAGCCCAGCAGCCATCCCCCAAGCATTTCATGAACCTTGGAATCCTTTATGCTTCTCAGCCTTTGGCAGCTCTGTTCTTTTATTTTANGAAGCCTTTCCCTTAAGATCAGGAACACGACAAGGATGCCCACTCTCGCCACTATTATTCAACATAGTACTAGAAGTCCTTGCAACAGCAATCAGAAGACAAAAAGGGATCAAAGGTATCCAAATCGGCAAAGAAGAAGTCAAACTGTCTCTCTTTGCAGATGACATGATACTCTATATGGAAAACCCAAAGGAATCCACTCCCAAACTATTAGAAGTTATAGAACAATTCAGTAAGGTGGCAGGATACAAAATCAATGCCCAGAAATCAGTTGCATTTCTATACACGAATAACGAGACTGAAGAAAGAGAAATTAGGGAATCCATCCCATTTACAATAACACCAAAAACCATACGTTACCTTGGAATTAACTTAACCAGAGACGTAAAGGACCTATATCCTAGAAACTATAGATCACTTTTGAAAGATATTGAGGAAGACATAAAAAGATGGAAAAATATTCCATGCTCATGGATTGGAAGAATTAACATAGTTAAAATGTCCATACTACCCAGAGCAATCTACACTTTCAATGCTATCCCGATCAAAATACCGAGGACATTTTTCAAAGAACTGGAACAAATAGTCCTTAAATTTGTATGGAACCAGAAAAGGCCCCGAATCTCCAAGGAACTGTTGAAAAGGAAAAACAAAGCTGGGGGCATCACAATGCCGGATTTCGAGCTGTACTACAAAGCTGTGATCACAAAGACAGCATGGTACTGGCACAAAAACAGACACATCGACCAATGGAACAGAATAGAGAACCCAGAAATGGACCCTCGGCTCTTTGGGCAACTAATCTTTGATAAAGCAGGAAAAAACATCCGGTGGAAAAAAGACAGTCTCTTCAATAAATGGTGCTGGGAAAATTGGACAGCTACATGCAAAAGAATGAAACTTGACCACTCTCTCACACCATACACAAAAATAAACTCCAAATGGATGAAAGACCTCAATGTGAGACAGGAATCCATCAAAATTCTAGAGGAGAACATAGGCAACAACTTCTATGACATCGGCCAGAGCAACCTTTTTCACGACACATCTCCAAAGGCAAGAGAAATAAAAGATAAAATGAACTTATGGGACTTTATCAGGATAAAGAGCTTCTGCACAGCCAAGGAAACAGTCAAAAAAACTAAGAGACAGCCCACGGAATGGGAGAATATATTTGCAAAGGACACCACAGATAAAGGACTGGTATCCAAGATCTACAAAGAACTTCTCAAACTCAATACACGAGAAACAAATAAACAAATCATAAAATGGGCAGAAGATATGAACAGACACTTTTCCAATGAAGACATACAAATGGCTAACAGACACATGAAAAAATGTTCAAAATCATTAGCCATCAGGGAAATTCAAATCAAAACCACACTGAGATACCACCTTACGCCAGTTAGAATGGCAAAGATAGACAAGGCAAGAAACAACAATTGTTGGAGAGGATGTGGAGAAAGGGGATCCCTCCTACATTGTTGGTGGGAATGCAAGTTGGTACAGCCACTATGGAAAACAGTGTGGAGGTCCCTTAAAAAGTTAAAAATTGAACTACCCTTTTATTTTTTTTTAATTCTATATAAGAAACACTCTTTATTTCTTTCGATTTTTGCCTACTAATGATGGCAATCATATTCCAGAACATGAATTCAGGTGCACAGGCTTATAGCAATCTGTCCTACGTGATTGACAGGGATGTATTTTACCATAAAAGCCAGGGCCATTTGTGCCTGGCAAGGGCACAGCTATAATAGTCTCCGTACCTATATTTAGTAGGAAATTAAGCCCATATTTCTGGGCACTTAATAGTTTTCTACTTCACGTTGTGTAAGTTAAACTTGGGTTTAGTTATGCCAGATTTCGATCACAAGTATAAAAGTAATCATATAATTAACTACTTGACCTACTTTATAACTTTTAAAAAGGATTACTTGATCAGGGTAAGACTCTGAACATATTGTGTCTAGATTTTCCTGTGTTCTTTTAACAAACACATTTGAACAATTAGATATATTTATGGAGAAAATAGATAAATGTGGTTTGTAGGGCTGCTCAGGTCAGTGCCTGTGGACAAGTTTGTTGATCTCAAGAGTGACCCCTGGGTCATTATCAGTTATTATGGGCTGAGTTGCGTCCCCCTAAAATTCAGTTGTTGGACCCTAACCCCCATGATCTCAGAACATGACTGTATTAGGAGTACGGTCTTTAAAGAGACCATTAAGCTAGAATGAGATTGTCAGGATAGGTGTTGATCCAGTCTGATGGGTGTCCTTACGGGAAGAGGAGGCCAGGACACAGACGCACCAGGGGGACGACCGCCGGAGGACAAGACGGCGTCCATACACTGGGGAGGAGCCAGCCCTGTCCACACCATGATCTCAGACGTTCGACCTCCGGATTTCTGCTGTTGACGCCCCCGGTGTGTGGTGCTTTGTGACCGTGGCCCCACGAGACTCCTGCACAGGTTAGGGCTCCCTCAACTCCCACACTTCTCTTGTGACCCAAGCAGAATGTGTCGTCTCGCTGAGAATGTTCACATCCCTCCTTGTCTCAATGAATGAAATTCTGCTCTTCTCGGCGAACAGTGTGTTGTGCCAAACATATGACTTTCTAGTACCCCTTTGTCTCTAAAATGGCTCGTAGGCAGAACCATCTGGGGTAGACACCCCCTCCTCAAATAAAAGGCAGAGCCTCTCCGGGAGAAGCCTTCACCTCTACTGTTCGGTGCTTCCCTGCGTGGGGAAGGGGGCGTGGCCAGCAGGTGTCTGCAAGCACAAGGCAGCAGTCCTGAAGGACGGACAGGGGTCCCGGTGGCCCTGTGGCTCGCCTCACCTCTCTCCAGGCTTGTTCTCATGGAACAAATACCAACCCATGTGTTTAAGTCCAAATAAGCCCAAGTTTCTATCGTTTGTGCCCAAACCCAGTTACAGCTGACACGAGTCATGACATGATGAGTGAGCCCAGGCACCTGCCTGAACCTTGAGGGACACGGACTCAGTGGGTGAGGCAGATCCGGGGTGCTCTCACACAAGCAGGAAGGAGAACTCCCTGAACAGGGGCCGGGATGAGTCTCCCAAGCCAGTTTATGAAGGGGATGCGTGGAAAGCTCTGAAAAGTTGGAATTCGGGAATTCTACAACTCCCCAGTCTGGTGGTGCAGTTGAACTGCAAGGGTGAGGGAGAGGCGGCCGGGATCCATGACGCATCGGCACGGGGTCACTTACAAACGGCTAACTGGCTCACGGGCTGCAGCCCCGAAGATGCCCGGTGGGCCCGCGGGTGGACAGGGGGGCTTGGTCCCGGCGTCACTCTGACCCAAGGGACGCTGCTTTGCTTCCACCGAGTGTTGTGATTGTAGCGATGTGCTCAGCAGCGCCCACCTGGTGGGAGCGGCCGGGGTGGTGGGGAATTTGAAGTTTTTGCTGGGGAGGGAAGCCGGGGGAACCAGGACCGACTCTGGGAGAAGGAGAGGCACGCTCGTTCTGCCCTGACGGTAGGTGGAGACTACAAGGAACGGTCAGGAGGGCGAGAACCTTCTAGGGAAGGATGGCTCCCAAACTGGCATGGGCTGCTTTGATGAACAGCGAGTTTCTCGGCCCTGGAGGCCCTCCCGGTAGCCGGCGTGAGCCCACACCGACGGCCTTACAGAGGGCGGGCAGGCAGGAGGCGTGGGTGCGATGGGTGAACTTTGCGGCCCACGCTCAGGGTGGGCGTGCTGCTAGGGGCCCGTCGGCACTCCCTTGCAGACCCACCAGGACAGGGTAGGGCTGGATGGCAGAGAAGGGAATCTGGGCTCGAGCTGGGCTCAGGAGTGACCTGTTTCATTGGAAAAGGGGGTCTGCTCCTGGGGAAAGAGCGAGAGCAGAGGCTGGCCTGGGCCATGTGCTGCTGACCAGGCCGAGGGTGCGCTGCCGGCGCCGAAAGCAGTCTGGGGAGGTCGTGTGGGGTCAACACACGAACGGCCCTGAGCCACGGGTGAGGGCCGGCCCTGCGTGACCGAGTCCAGGAGGTGAACGACGCCAGGTTCTCAGAGGGTTTTCTCAGGGAGCAAACACATGCCCCGAAGGGTGAGATGAACACAGACCTGGGTGAACTCTGCGGGCGCTCGGTGAGTTTGCAGAGGGGAGGGAGGCTGCATGGGGAGGGGGACATGAACAACAGTTTTATCAAGGCACAGTCTGCATACCGTCAAGTCCAGCGTCTTACCTGCACAGCCAACGACACCCAAGCGTGCACACTTACCGCAGCGTGGCTTTGGAACGTTCACGCCGCCTCCGAAGGATCCCTGCTGCGTATTTGCAGCTGCTCCCCATTCTCCCCTGCGGCCCCTGGAAGCCACCGACCTGCTCTCTGTCCCCGCCAGTTGCCTTTCCTGGACATCCCGGGAAATGGAATCACACCCCAGCTGATCTTCTGGGTCTGGCAGGAGCGTCATAGCGTCCGGGGCTCCCGCGCGACGGAGCGGACGTCAGCCGCCAGTTATCTGTAGTTGTGCAACGGCGCTGGGTTGGGTGCGCGGGCCGTGGGGTTTGGAGTGTTTGCAGCCGGGGGCGACTGTGAATGGCGGTCCGTAAACGTCCGCGCACAAGTCTGTGTATGCACGTAGGCATATCTCGTGGGCACCTATGTAGGAGCATCTAAACCGGGCTCTGGGAGCAAGGGTGAAGAGGTCAGGAGAGGCTCTACGGGGGGCTTGGGGCAGCGCAAGGGCACTTCAGGGTCAGGGCGGTCGAGGGGCTTGGGCACCGAGAGGGGAGCATGGGTGGACGTCAGGGGAGGCTTGTGCCTCCAGTGAGCGTGGAGGCGAGGTCGGGGGGTGGGGTGGGTGAGGGACAGGCCATGGGAGACGGGGGCAGCTGTGTGTCCAGGATGGAGTGGGCACCACGAGGATCCCAGTCTGGCACCAGCTCTGAGACTGGAAAAGAGGAGACAGAACCATGGCTCCGTGGAAACCCTCTCGGGAGCTCCGGCTAAAATCAGAAAACATGAAAATTGAATTACTGGAAACTCAGGGTCTTGTCCTGACTAGAAGGAGTCCTCGTGCCAGCACAGGGCACCCTGTGTTTCTTTAAAATTCTCTGTTTGCGTGTTACACTTGAAGACTGCTCAGAAATAACTATAAAATGACAAAATATGAAAAAACTGCTAAATTGAACCGAATAAAATTCACAAGGGCCCTGATTCTGACACCACATAGACAGTAAATGACTAAAAATTCTAAATGAGCACAGAAACACGTCTGTCATGTCAAACACATTAATTCCAACAGTCTAATATATATACTTAATTAAGCTAGCAAAGCCATCTGTCCAGAAGCCGTTTTGGTGACAGTTCAATTAGTTGTGGCGGTGACGTTAGGGAGCAGAGAGAAGGGTCCTAGACTCCATGTCTGCTTAGCGGATTGGGACACCAGGAAGGTGAGACAAACACGCTTCCCGCGGTGGCCTTTGAGAAGAGAAAGGGGTGTCACCGCGCTTCCTTGTTGGACATCATGGCTGCCACCACGGATGGGACCGGGGCCGCAGACGTCGTGGCGCCTCCCTGTGCGCGAGAGCTGCTGCTAGACGGCACTCAGAGCACGTTCACAGCCAACGTGTAAGGAACACTCGTGCTTCCAAAAAATACTTTACTGGTGGTTAAAAGCACCTAGCAGGACATCTACCATCTTTACCGTCTTGAAGAGCACAGCCCGTTCCTGGTAGGGATACGCACAGTGTCGTCGAACCGTCTCCAGATCTGTTCATCCTGCAAAACTGAATCTCTGTCCCCCCTGCCCCAGCCCTCAGCACCTCCCTCTCCTTTCTGTGTCTGTGGTTTGGGGACCCCAGCGACCCCACACAGCTGGAGTCACACGGCATTTGTCCTGTGGTGGCTGTCTTAGTTCACGGAGCACCGGGTCCGCGAGGTTCATCCACACCGTAGCAGGGGTCAGGATGTCCTTCCTTGTGAGGCCTAAGCCACATTCCATCGTGTGCATTTTGCTTGTCCGTCTCTCTGCCATTGGACCCCTGGGTTGCTTCCCCCTCTCGGCTACTGTGAATAGTGCTGCTACCAGAGTGGAATTGCTGGATGGAAGGCGACTCTGTGTTTGATTTTTTTGAGGACTGGAGCCTTATTTCTTTTATAGTAGATTTTAAACCATGTAGTACCCTATGTCGTAAGAGAGCTCTAAAATTAAATGTTCATTCTCGGGCGTCTAAGTGGCTCAGTTGGTTAAGCGGCCAACTCTTTGATTTCGGCTTAGGTCAAGATCTCAGTGTCCTGGAATCGAGCTCCGCGTCCAGTTCTGTGTTCAGCGGGGAGTTGGCTTCTCCCTCTCCCTCTACGCCTCCCCCTGCTTGTGCTCTCTCTTTCTCTAAATAAACAAAATCTTAAAAAATAAATTTAATTAAACTTCCATCCAGGAGAAGCTTCTCGAAAGCCACTGACGTGAGCCAAACTCTCTACTTACCTTCATTCTAAAACACAATTGAGATAAATTGGTAAAACGGGAAAAATCACTATCATGGGCACTGGGGGATGTGGTTCTAGTCCTGGCTTTCATCCTCTCTAGTGGCATAACTTTGAATGAATCAGTTTACGTTTGGGTTCAGTCTTCTCATTTGTAGAAAGGACGAGATTGAAACAGTGACATTGGGAGCCCTGTGCCACTCTCCACATATCATGAGAATAACTTCCAACCAGAACAGTGAAAGCACAATATTGAACTTACATATTGCATATTATTACGAGATATTCAGAACTGTTAAAAAAAAAAACGAGGCACAGTTGAAACTCAGCTCTTGAGGGTAAATTCCAATTCCATGGCAGTCTATGAAAGTATGCTGTTCTAAGCCGACTTGGTATTCGAGGATTATTTTCCTTCACAAGCTTGGCATTGGAAAATCCCACTGGGCCACTTAAAGGGTTTGCGTAAATAATCCATTTGCCTTTTGTCAAAGGCATTGATAGTCGTTTTTGGGTCATGTGTTGGAATACGCCTCATCCTTTCGGGTTTTGGGACAGTAGCTCACAACTGTTCTCCATCCAGCACATCAGGGTGCTGGCGTGTCCGACACCGCAAGCCCAGCGCGGACCGGCGATGGGCGAGGAAGGGCAGCTGATGTATGCCGTGCTAGTCAAATGTTGGGTAATTAACCCGTCACACCATACTTATGTAATATCTTGTTTTTGAAAAAAGTCTGAACAACAACAAAAAAATCTGTAATAGGTCAGCTATTTTGAGCAAAGTCCTTTTTTATTTTTCATGGATCTAAAATACTCTGTTTTCCCATTTTGCAAGAAATGAATTTGCCTTTGCCATGACTGCCTGCCTAATGACTATAGAATTCGGCTCCTGAGGACGTTCTGTGGAATTAGGCTAAAAAGATTAACTTCCTACATGATGTCTGTATCCATGTTATATCTTATTAGAAATTAATTACAGTAACTTTCTGGTTTTTAGGGTGCTGGAAGCAGTAACTGAATATAAATAAGGAAAACAAAAGGGAAATAAAGCAAAAACAAAGAGAAAAAAAGCAGATGATCATTTAATATGCAGACTGAATCTAAGCAAATTACTGTCTAGTCACAGATTTTCTGTATGGATAGATTTATGGGGAATATAATTAACTGAGTGAACAGACACATAACATCTTCATTTATTTCTCAAATACCAGACTGAATGTGCATCGACAATGTACCAACTTACTCTTGAAATCCAAACAATTTGGAAGTAATTGACTCTTTGGATAATAAGGTCCTTTGGGGTTTTTCTGTTTCCCCAAAGATGTCTTAATAAACATCAATTAGCATTGCATACATAGGCCTACAGCTGTAGATGAAAATAATCTTTATTAGTTCTTCTGTTTGCTGGAATTTGGGATAAATTGAGTTGACTGCACCATGGAGAAGGCAAACACAGGTGTGCCCTCTCCTAATGGGACTTGTTCTGTTTTAATTATGTTGGCCTTTCCCAGTTAAAAATAAGTCTCATCCCAAATTTCACCTTCTCCAGTGAGGTTTCCTAGCGCACCCTGCCCACACCACCGTCTTTTCCTGTGGACTCCTCACAACACGTGTCACTGTCACGTGGGTGCCCTGCGCTGCCACGCCCTGAAGATGTCCCCGAAGGCTGGTCTCACCATCCTGCTCCGGGCAGGTAATGAGGACACTGCAGTTACTACGCTTACTGAGCGTACGAAGCCCAAGAGCAAGCCCCCTGCAGGTGGAGGGCACAAGGCCCTGGGGCAGCCTCACTTGCCGTGCCCACCCCTCGCAGTCTGGGCGGCGGGTTGGGCTCCACGGCGAGGAGACCCTGGCGTGTGGCGATGACAGTGTTCCCGGGCAAGGCCAGATGGAGAACTCCAGTGTTCTAGGTTCCCAGACGTTTTCCTGCCCTTGGACCAGGTTGCTTCGTAGGGAAACAGGTTATAGCAAGTTTCTCGTTTTCTGGCAAGAATGAATCATTGTGATGATGTTGATTCTGTACCTCAGACGTAAGGCTCGAACTCGTCATGTTCTTCAGGCCACACTTGGGGGGCCCTGTATTGTTGCCCCGTGCAGGGCCCCTCTCATGCCCTCTGTCTGCTTCTCTCCATCATCTATCTACCTGTGTGCCCGTCTATGTATCTGTCTATCTACCTACCTAGCTATTTATCATCTATCTGTCATTTATCGATCTATCATCTGTTTGTCTGTCTGTCTACTTGTCTATCCAACTTCCTATCTATCATCTATCTGTCGTCTATCAATCATCTGTCATCTATCTATCATCTGTCTATGCGTCTCATCTATCTCTGTCATCTATCTGTCTGTATCTATCTACTCTCTATCCCCTCTACTTTCCAGACTTCACATATGTCCCCTGCTCCCCATATGAGGAATATTTATATTTACTTTGAAGGAACCCACTTCTTTTTGCAATCCCTGTTCCAGAAGGCAGATCTTTTCCTATTTACTGAAAGCTTCCCAGAGAGGTTTGCTGTTTACAGTGATTTTATGCCATGTTTACCTTATGCAGGAGCTGAAGTGCCGACTTCAGCCCTGGGCTGCATGTTGAGGGGACACCGTGCGGAGTGTGTGGAGGGGGTGGGTGGCCCCTGCGTGCGCACGCTTGGCTGGCTGGGGGCGCAGGTCTCGGGACGTCTCAGTGGAGAGCAGGCTGTCCGTCCTCACTGTTCCTGGGAGAAGGCCCCTCGGTCCATCCTGGGGGCTCTACGATCACTTTGTGATTGGTCCCTCTCCCTGCCCCTGTCCCAGCACCTTTCCAAAAATCTCTCTGGCTCTGGAACGTCTATACCATACTGCCCCTTTTCAGACACGTGTCCAGTTTCCTTGGACAAGAAAAGCATCGAGGAAAGTTGCCATGTGGTCTAGCAGCCGTGGGAGGAGAGGGTGCAGAAGGCCGGCTGGGGGCCGTGGGCCTCGTAGCCGCAGCACCCCCCTGCTGTGCAGATCATCTGCAGAGAGGCTTTTCAAAAAATGTTTTAATAATAGATTTATTTAACTCAACATATCAAGAATATTATCATGCTAACATGTGTGCAACGTGACAATTATCGAGACGGTTTATACACACTCTGTCCCGGCCCCAGGTCTTCGACACCCAGCGTGGAGGTCGTGGTGTCCGTGCCTCTTGGTTCAGAACTGTCATACTTCAGATGTTCAGTGTCATGTGGCCGTGGCCGCCTCACGGGACAGCACAGCTCCACTCCTGTTTCACTGTCTTCAGGACAAGACTGAGCACCCTACCCTCGTCCTGAATGGCCTTCTTAGAAAGCCCCATGCCGGAAAGTCTGCTTGGTTGCCTCCTCTTTGGACCTGGGAAGACTTTTTCTTCCTGCCTGGAACACTCTCCCACGTCCTCTCCACCTGGGAACTCTGACCTGTCTGCCAGCCCAAAGCCCACCTTGTGCTGCCAGGAAGGCTTCATGCCTCAAGTCTGGAGTGGGCTCCTGCTCTGGCCATTCCCATCATGACCTCTGTCCATCCTCTGCCCACCAGACTGTGCTCTTCTTGAGATAAGGGACTCTCCTCTTCCCGGCCGAGTGTATACAGTAGGCACTCAACAAATTCTTGCCGCATAATGAAGAGGCCCTACTGCCTGAGATCCAAGCCTTCACGTGGGGCAGAGGAAAACAGTAGGTCTTGTGTGACCTAAACATGAAGAAGGAGAAAACTCCGAACACAGCACCGTGGGAAGGCAGACTGGGGGAGGGGTCTTAGAAGGGGTTGGACACGGCAGCCATGACATCTCAGTGTCCGGCTGCAGGGTCGGAGGAGGAAGTGGCAGAAGGCTCAGGTGTCTGCCGCATCTTGTGGGGGAGGGGGAGGTCCATCCCGGGGAGGAGGTGACAGGAGGTCCAGCTTTCTGCTTCAGTGTCCTGGGCCGCCTCACACTCAAATGCTTCTTTGTTCCATCGCTTGGCAGTGGCATGCATTACGTGTCATCACGGCCCTGGAGGTTCAGAGTGCCCTGGCCCACCAAGGGCCGTGGGTNAGAGGTCCATCCCGGGGAGGAGGTGACAGGGGGTCCAGCTTTCTGCTTCAGTGTCCTGGGCCGCCTCACACTCAAATGCATGCAGTGGCATGCATTACGTGTCATCACGGCCCTGGAGGTTCAGAGTGCCCTGGCCCACCAAGGGCCGTGGGTGTCCGCACGCCTGAGCCCCGCTCCCAGAGACCCAGACTCAGAACGTCTGGGGTGAAGCTCTCAGGCGAGTCCAACGCCAGCCCCGCTGGAGACGTGCTGGAGTGTCCCAAGGTGGGCCTTGGGGAGAGTGAGCCCAGCTCCCAAGGACATATGTGAGCATGTATTGACGGCTAAAAATAAAACCCAGAGCCAGATGCACAAGAAAATCGGCCTCACTGCCTAGGCATCTGCTCAGACTCATCACCCGTCTTGCCCGTCACATCATCTGAATCTTTCTTGACAGTTTGAAAACCAGGTTTCCTTCGGAGGCTGGGCCGCAGCCCTGCCGGAAACTGCGGCGGCCCCCGTGTGCAAGGCCTTCCCTGGGGTCAGACGTCTTACTGCTCACCCATCCTGGGCATGCCTGGGTGCCTCGTTTTACACAGACTCTCGGCCCAAGGCACCACCTAGCCAGTGGACGAGCTGGGACTCAAGCCGGGGGCACCCTTCCTGGCTTCTCGGGGAAAGGGGGCTACTGAGGTCTTCGAGCCCAGAGAGGTTCTGGAACATGGGGGTGAGTGTGCTGGGGAAGGGCTCAGGCCTGGTGTGGGCGCACTCTGACCTAAGCTCTCAGAGCGTGAGCTCACGGTGTTCGCCATGACTGAGCTGAGCTGGTCCCCGTTTCTCTCCTTCATGGTAATTCTCAGAATACAGCTCCTGGAGCCCAACCACTCGTGTGAACCTTACCCTTCATTTCTGGAACGGAGTCAGTCCATGCTAAAGTCCTTCTGTCGGGGCCGACCTTGCTCTGGGGTGAGCTTGGTGCCGTATCTGGTGTGTAGCACGCACTCGCTTTTCTTGCAGGGTGGTGGCTCGCCCCCTGTGTCTGGCCTGACGACCTCGTCACCTGCACAGGGTCAGGACCATTTGCGGGGAGGCACAGGTGTGGAACATTCCCCTCCTCTGTCCAGCTCCCAAGGACACTTGGGAAAATTCTTGCAGGCCTGGACTTCACCGCGAGGCTTCGGTGTGATTACGAATCAGAGGCTGTGTGCCCACGGAATGAGCTCCCCAGGCCTGAACCCAGGATTCCCTAGGCTGGTTTGTTACCAGCCCTCGGCGTGTCTGTTGGAGGCAGCTGCTCGGTTCGGGTACCTTGCCCATGGCTAAGCCAGACTCCATGAGAGAGGGAGCCCATAGGACCCGGCTGGCTGACAGCAGGGCACGGGTGTCCCCATGTGCTCGGCGTGTGCAGCAGCACTTGGGAAGGGGGTCTCTGTCTGGGCTGCAGTCACAGAGAGGTCCGTGGGGGGCAGGGCCATGGAGAGGGGTCCTGGAAGGCGGTGGGAATCTGGCAGTATTTTAGATGCAAACGTGAAATAGACGTATTCTGAATTCACTTTGTTTCTTTAACAGAGTACGAGGCTCTGTTGCCCCAGACAAGACACGTCTGCTCTTGGACATTGCCATCCTGCCGTCCGGCCCCTGCAGCTGTTTGCTGAGCACCTAGTCTGTGCACAGCACTGCCACAGCCGCTGCGGGTGCTCAGCCCGCCTTCCCGGATGGGGGCCTCCGCCTCGCCGGGCCGCGGGGCTGAGGACTGCTTGTCCTCGGTGAATTCTGACTCGTGAGCTCCTCTCTCACAAAGGCCCCTGAATGCCAGGGAGCTTGGCCTGCCCAGAGCCTGAGCCTTGAGAGCCTTCTGGTGAGAAGCCTCAAGTCACCCCCCCAAGTCAGCAATCAGAGGACATCTCACCCCCACTCCACCTTCTTTCACCCCACTCTTTCCTCCACACGCAGGAATTCTGCCATTCTCCCCGTTGGTCAGTTTTGTTTGTTTATGATTCCTCCCCGGGGCTGTCTCCACAGAAGACAGTGAAGTGGACCCTGAGATCAGTCAGTCAGTCGAGCATCCCCAAGAGAACACTGAGTATTGGGAGCAACGATGGAGGCTCACTAGACTCTGGGTCCCCAGGGCGGAGCACGGCATGTCCCACAGGGGGTGGCACTGGGTGACGAAGTGACGAAGACTTGGGGATGCCGAGGAAGAAGGTGGGGTGAGTTACCACTTGTTGGGGACGGCCAGCGACAGGGTCATGAACAGCGTCTGTCAGCTTCCGCACGAGGGATGCGGCCCCTGCAGGAGGACTCAGTCCTTGCGGAGGGATGCAGTCCTTGTAGGAGGGACTCAGTCCTTGTGGAGGGATGCAGTCCTTGTAGCACCCCTAAGA
>NC_048218.1:210198466-210202118 GCF_002007445.2 Ailuropoda melanoleuca
GGAGGGATGCAGTCCTTGTAGGAGGGACTCAGTCCTTGTGGAGGGATGCAGTCCTTGTAGCACCCCTAAGAGGATGTGAAATGACCTGTTCCAAAAGGCAGTGGGGTGAAACAGACAAAAAATAAAAGGCGTCTCCCTTGGGGGAGTAATTTTGGTTGGTGGGTCAATCTGGGCACCAGGAAAGGGGGGCAAAGACGTGTGGACAGAAAGCAGAAAGAAGTGGCTCACGTGGATGTCGGTGTGAGCTGTTGGTAGGTGTGTGTGTGTGTTGCCCTCGAGGATGGATGGGCTGTGGACAACGGGTTTCCCGGCAGACTGTCCAGGTCCCCCTGTGTCAACCCTGCCTACAGTCATGCTTCGGGTAACCTTGGCGTGCTCCCACCCCATGAGCCTGGTCATATACGTGCTTTCTCCACCACTGTGCTCCTGTCCCAGGCCCTAGCCGGGGGACATGCCAGGGGAAGCCTGCTGGAGGGGAGGCATGCCGGGCAAGGCCATCATCCAGCCAACCCCCTAGGACACCCGCAGTAGATGAGTTCAGCACAACCTTGCAGACTCATGAGCTGAAAAAAAGTTTCTTGTTGAATTCAGCCCCTGGTTCTGTGGTGCACGTTAGTGCAGCCGAGGCTGACCGGTGCAAAGGCAGCCACGGACGATTCCGGAAGGGCCTGCCTCCTCTGTCTGCACTTTCAATCCTGGAGACTCCAGTATTTTCAAGTATTAAAATCCCAAGTGCCTGGATGGAGCACAATGTCCTTCTCTCAGTAGGAGACGACCAATGCCAATGGCTTCTTCATGCTCACTGCCGTCTCTCTGGTGTCTGTGACCCATTAGACCCTGAAGCTGCAAGACGCATCCCGGGACAAGGCTGCACTGGGCAGAAAGAGCACAGGGAGGGGGTCTGGGGACGAGTGTCAGCCACAGCTTGTCCCTTGCTTTGGGGGCTGGTCTGTAAAACCCAGGAAGTCTCAGGAGCTTCTTTCAAAGGATACATGTCAACAACATCGTGTTGCAATGGACGAGAATCACAGACCCCTGCAGGAGCGCGTGGACGCTCGGAAATGCGGCCTGACTCTCCGGTTATACCAACGCCCCTAGTTCTCCCAAAGGCTAGGCTCGGCGAGCAGGAATCTGAATTCCCCCGCACCAAGGCTCGAGTGGCACGGAGCACGGCGTCCAGCACACCCGGCGGTGTGGAGCAGACGCCAGCTGCGCGTCCCCTTGCCCTGATCTCATTACTTTTCACGCTATGGCTTCAGCTGCTGCTTCACGACGCTTTCCGTGGTCTCTGCCTGAAGGGTCACCGGAATCTTCTTTGTGACAGAGCGCATCTATCCGTTCCAGGCATCTACGGAGCAGCAGGGACTGCCACGTGGCCAGGTAGGGCACCGGCCCTCCGGGAGCCAGGTCTGGTGGACGAGAGCTGGGCAGATGGAGGCTCGCCTACAACGAGGGTTGTGCTGTGAGGAAGGTGTCCACCAGGAGCCCGTGGGTTCACAGGAGCCATCAGCTATCCCACTCGGGAGGCTCCTAAGGCATGACCCCGGGGCGGCCAGGGACAGCCATGTAAGACTGTGTCCAGATGGTGAAGGTCTCCCTACCGTGTGGACAAGTCTGGTCTCCGTCCATCCCTCACAGAGCCAGAGTGTCTATACAAGGGAGTGATTAATTGAGAAGATGGCTTTTGGGGGGGTCTTTACCCACAGAGGGACTCTTGCTTCCACCGCCCTGGGCCTCTGGTCACAGGGAGCTGGGACAGATCACATCTTCCAGGGAGAAGCTGCTGCTGGGCACTGGGACGTGGCGCAGGTCTGCTGTGGTGGCGAGGGGACCGCTGAGCAGAGGGCAGGACAAGTTCATCCGGGCATGGGGGAGGGGCGTTAAGGAAGCGGGAGAGCCCTGGGCCGGACAAGAAGGGACCGGCCCACAGCAGGTCCACTTGCTATGGTCTCTTCTCTGAGAAGCCTCCTCCCGGTGAGTTTGGTGGGAAAAACACTTCTCCTAATACAAATCGAGGAGAATGATCATGGATCCCCATTGTTGGAACTGAAGGAGGGGTTTGGAGTGAGCCCCAGCCGAGAGGGAGCAGGGAAACCGCCCAGGGCATCCCACTGACTTTCTGCAGAACCCACAAGGTGGGGGACTGGGTCGGCGGTCCCCAGGGCTCCCCGCAACCCTGTCCCCACATCCCTACACCTGCCCGATGTGGCGTTTCTCCTCGCAGGCTGCCCGTGATTACCTATTACACATCCAATAATGGGACCACCGTCCTCATCCTCAGATGATCGGCTTATTCATGGAGAGTCTGTCCTCATTATGAAAAACCCTCTACAGCTTTTAAATTGATCACCTAGTCCTAACAGATCATGAGCCCCCCTGAACCAGTGGAGATGGTATTTGTGACTATCAATAATTATTTTCTTATTAGTGTAATTAAAGATCTCATTCTCTCCTATCTAGTAGCTAGGAGAAGTAAATCTTCCAATTATCTTTACTTTTGAGCTCTTTTTTTTCCTTCAAAATATCTCTAATTATCACTCTTGCTACAAGTATAATCAACTTGCATAAATGAGATTCTATTCTTAGCTTTGGTTTAGCTATCCCCCATCTTTTTTCTAGCACTTTGTATGTTATGGTGACAGATCCTAAGCTAACACATCTATTCCACACACAACCCAAACCGAAAGGACCGAGATAAAATCACATATTTACACAGAATTGCTTGAGCAGAGTCTAAACACGGAGAAGAACAAAGATGAGCTCTTCTGCCCTACGCCATAGCCCCGCTCCCCTGCCCGGCTACTACCGGCATCAGGCTAAGTCCCCGGACTCGGTCGTGATCCCAGTGACTGTCCTGTTGGAGAAGCTGGAGCTCGTCACTTGTGCACGCCACGTTCCCCCAGCGCCTACTGTGTGCTGGGCTCTGTCTCCAGGGTCTCGGGTGCATGGTTTTCCCTCTCACTCACAGGGATCACGAGAGAACGTGGTCCAAACCCAGTGCTGAGCGCTAGGAATCCCAGGAGACTGGGACTGCCGAGCCGGGAGGAGTCTGGGGGCTAGGCTTTTAGGTGGGGCCAAGTAGGGTGGGAGGCATCCAGATGGGAACCCACCCTTTGGAAGAGCGGGAGAGCCAGTGCTCTGGGCCCCCCTCCGGCACTCCTGACACCTGCCACGCTCACCAACGCCACTGAGAAGTACTTCAAGCTGCGGAGTTCGTGGCTCTAGCAACAGCATTTGATTCGATTGCAGAAGTGAAGAGCCAACCCCCCCCCCGAGAAATCCTTCATCTTACATGTTTCAGACCACTGCTGTGGACATGCTGTGGCCACGACTGGTCTGAGGGACGCTGAACAGCCCTCGGCTGTTGGCACCTGCTACAGCCTCTGGGAGCTTCTGCCTTCTCGTCGGCCTGGAAGGGGGACAGCTTCCTGTCTGCTTTACGCTCCGGGCTGCTGGTTGTGCAAGGCCGGAGGGTGGTCTGTCTGGAGCTCTGGGTCACACCCACTGTCTGCCACGCTGCCTGCCACGGGCCGGGGCCTGATGCCTGCTTGCATCCTGATGGGCATTCTCTGCCGTCGCAGGAGGCGGACGGGCATCGGTCCCTCTGAAGGTGCAGGTACGTGGCCGTTCATTAGGGGCCGCCTTGAGTCAT
>NC_048218.1:210202358-210205884 GCF_002007445.2 Ailuropoda melanoleuca
CATGGAGAGTCTGTCCTCATTATGAAAAACCCTCTACAGCTTTTAAATTGATCACCTAGTCCTAACAGATCATGAGCCCCCCTGAACCAGTGGAGATGGTATTTGTGACTATCAATAATTATTTTCTTATTAGTGTAATTAAAGATCTCATTCTCTCCTATCTAGTAGCTAGGAGAAGTAAATCTTCCAATTATCTTTACTTTTGAGCTCTTTTTTTTCCTTCAAAATATCTCTAATTATCACTCTTGCTACAAGTATAATCAACTTGCATAAATGAGATTCTATTCTTAGCTTTGGTTTAGCTATCCCCCATCTTTTTTCTAGCACTTTGTATGTTATGGTGACAGATCCTAAGCTAACACATCTATTCCACACACAACCCAAACCGAAAGGACCGAGATAAAATCACATATTTACACAGAATTGCTTGAGCAGAGTCTAAACACGGAGAAGAACAAAGATGAGCTCTTCTGCCCTACGCCATAGCCCCGCTCCCCTGCCCGGCTACTACCGGCATCAGGCTAAGTCCCCGGACTCGGTCGTGATCCCAGTGACTGTCCTGTTGGAGAAGCTGGAGCTCGTCACTTGTGCACGCCACGTTCCCCCAGCGCCTACTGTGTGCTGGGCTCTGTCTCCAGGGTCTCGGGTGCATGGTTTTCCCTCTCACTCACAGGGATCACGAGAGAACGTGGTCCAAACCCAGTGCTGAGCGCTAGGAATCCCAGGAGACTGGGACTGCCGAGCCGGGAGGAGTCTGGGGGCTAGGCTTTTAGGTGGGGCCAAGTAGGGTGGGAGGCATCCAGATGGGAACCCACCCTTTGGAAGAGCGGGAGAGCCAGTGCTCTGGGCCCCCCTCCGGCACTCCTGACACCTGCCACGCTCACCAACGCCACTGAGAAGTACTTCAAGCTGCGGAGTTCGTGGCTCTAGCAACAGCATTTGATTCGATTGCAGAAGTGAAGAGCCAACCCCCCCCCCGAGAAATCCTTCATCTTACATGTTTCAGACCACTGCTGTGGACATGCTGTGGCCACGACTGGTCTGAGGGACGCTGAACAGCCCTCGGCTGTTGGCACCTGCTACAGCCTCTGGGAGCTTCTGCCTTCTCGTCGGCCTGGAAGGGGGACAGCTTCCTGTCTGCTTTACGCTCCGGGCTGCTGGTTGTGCAAGGCCGGAGCGTGGTCTGTCTGGAGCTCTGGGTCACACCCACTGTCTGCCACGCTGCCTGCCACGGGCCGGGGCCTGATGCCTGCTTGCATCCTGATGGGCATTCTCTGCCGTCGCAGGAGGCGGACGGGCATCGGTCCCTCTGAAGGTGCAGGTACGTGGCCGTTCATTAGGGGCCGCCTTGAGTCATTGGACCCACCGGCTAGTTCGGCCCGGAGAAGCAGCCCAGCATCAGTTACATCTCGAAAAGGGTTTTTGTGGCTGGAAGGCATTGGCCAGCTCTTAAACGGCTGTTCTTAAATTAGGCTCTCCAGCAGATTAGTTCACTCAGCTATTCGGGGGCACTCGGCTTGGTGACTTCATCTGTCTGCACTTCCTCAAGTTTGCTGTTACATAAGGACTCAGCTGTCTCTACCCTAAAATGTGTCTCAGTCCTGCCCAGCGTTGGAAGCGGGTTTCCGCCTGGAAGCCCAGGGGCTCTGGCAGAGGACCCCCAACTCATCCTTTGCCCAAGCCAGGAGTCAGGTTTCCATGGCGACCATCGCCGCGGGCAGCCCTGAGTTCTTGCCTCGGTCACCTCATCCCTGCAGCATCCCTGCAGTGGGAGGAGCAGCGTTCCCAGGGGCCTTTCTCCCGCCCACGCCAGCGGGTGACGCGGCTGCACCCTGCCGTGCACCAGGCACCCCAACAACAGAGGCTTACCTACGCACAGTGCCCCAGGCCAGGAGTCTGGGGTCCAGGTGTCTGTGGTGGGCTCCTCCTGAGGCCGAGAGGGAGGATCTGCTCTTCGCTCCCTCCTGGGAGGGCTGGTGGCCATGGTCACGTCCACATGGCTCCCAGCGTGTCTCTCTGTCCGCATCTCCCTTCCGTATATGGACATTGTCATGTGGGATCAGGCCCATCCTGATGGCCTCATCTTAACTGACCACACCCGCACTGTCTCCAAATCCAGCCGTGCTTGGAGGTGTGAGGGGTGAGGGCTCTGGCACACAGACCTGTCTCCCACGGCGGACCCCAGCGCCAAGCACAGAATGTTGGCAGGGGCGGACGTCCAGACGGAGGCCTGGGGAGCCGGCTCAGGGAGCCAGGAAGCACCTTCACGGTGCCTGTGGTGCATCTCTGAGCTTGGAGGACCCCCACCCTTCCTAAGGGGCACTTACACGTGTCAGCCCCGCAGCTGCCCTGCTGAGTGCCGGACCGGGCAAGGTGCTGCTCACCTGCATTTTCATCCGGTCCCCACAGGGCATGTCCCACTGGACTTAGTCCCTCTCGCCCTGCCATCTCCCTGGCGTCCTGGGCTCCCCCTCCACAGCCGGCCTCTCTGTTCTCCACATTCAGCAGCCTGCTGGGACTTGCCCCGGGCTTCCCTCTCTGTCCCTGTCTCCGTGTCTGTCCCTCCACCTCTCTTGGTCTTTCTGCTCTACCCCGTATTCATGGAGTCACCAAATCCTGGGAGCCCACCCTCTGACTCCGTTGTACCCTCTCGTCCTTCGCCATCTCCCGCCGGGTTTCTGTGGTGGCAGCTCCTGTCCTCACCTGTCTTCCCCCGATGCACCCTCACCCAGTGCCCAGATGGAGCTAAAACACATGTCTGCACATCATTCATTTTCACTTGTGCTTCTCCTGAGCCCCTGCCACCAGGCCCTCTCCTCACATGCTGGCCCTAAGACCTCTAGGGTCTGCGGCCCCAGTCCGCCCACACCCCCAGGCTGCCGGCAGTGCGCCTCCTGCCTCCTCCCCCCACCGCCCGCGCAGTGCTGCCCAGGAGCCCAGCTTCAGCCTGTTTTATCCACCTGCTGCCTGGCGTCCAGGCGGACGGTGAGCTCCTTGAGGGCAAGAGCAGACACGGTTGAGCCTGTGCCCCAGACTGATCCCAACCCCAGTGCAGAGCAAGACCTGTTGAAAGCAACTCCTGACACTTTCCAGTGGGGACCGAACACAGATGCGGCCGGCTGCTTCTCCAGCTCGTGGCGGAGGGCCCGGTCCAGCACAACATGGAGCCCCAAAGAAACGCAAACACCACACCAAGAATCAGGAAAGGGCGGTTCGGGTCTATTTCTACCGCATGAAAGTTCTGTCGAGGATGCGGGGAAGGTAGAAAACTCCCACGACCCCCAGCCAGATGCCCGCTGGCTTTGGAGCCGGGCGCCCTGGGAACCATTTCAGGCTCGGGGACTCTGACGTTAGGGAGAAGGTTTTGTCTGCCTCAGGTCGTGCGTTTGCAGAGTGGGGACAATGCCAGGAGCAGCCTTGTGGTGCTACTATGGGGAGTAAGCCGGGCCGTGCCAAGCCCTTGGGACTAGCTGCGCTCTCCTCGACAGCTGCTCCTGGAGGAGCCGCACTCAGCACGGGACCGGGG
>NC_048218.1:210205935-210210140 GCF_002007445.2 Ailuropoda melanoleuca
TCCCCTGCTGGTGAGCCGGGCCCTGGCCCCTTGGAGGGAACCCTGTGGAGACACACCGACTGCACACACATGAAATATGTACTTTCCTAGGCACTAGGGTTTTCAAAAGGTGACTTCAGAAACAGTCCACAAATACAAAGACAATGGGGAGGGAGGTGTTTTCAGATTAGACAGAAACCACATGAAAGTTGCCCTGGGAGTTGGGACGAGGTTTGAACTTGACTCAGCAGTGGGCGGGGGCTCATCCGAGAGGGAGAGCCGGATCTGAGGGCAGCCAGGAAGGGCGGCTCCCAGCGGCAGAGCCCAGAAGCCCCCGCCCCCCACCGGGGCCGTCTCCCCTGGGACAGTGGGAACACCCGGTCTCCGTGGACCCCAGTGGGTCTGGCTGCAAGGGGCTTGGCGGGCTCAGGGGGCATTGTCCTAGCAACCACGGCCGGGAGGGGGAGGCAGGCCCAGAGGGTAACTCTGCGCCCAGCCCACAGAAGGTGAGTCTGGCTTTGCCCCGGGGCTTCTGCAGCAGGCACCCGAACTCTGCCACTCACTGTTCTCTACAAAAGAGGATGAGATGAGGAGGATGAACAGGGGAAATGGTCTCCTCTAAGCCAACACGTCACGAAAGCCCAGGACTGAACAGGGAGCCCACGAACCGTGAGTGTCCAGCACGTGGGCACACTGTGGCTCCTGGGCCTCAGCTCCGGGGTGGTGGGCGGGTCTCACACACTTGACCCAGGCAGCGGAAACACGTGCAGTTGCTTTGTTTTCCGTGTGAGGTCCGGACGTTAGCAGAAGCCCGGCGACGGGCTGCCCGTCCCCCTGTGAGACATCTGTGTGCACCTGTTCCCGGGGACGAAACTGACGTCCCACGGTCCTCTCTGACCCCTTCCTTCATGCTGTTAACGCCCCCAGTGTCCTGCTCTGGGCTCGGGGTCCGCTGGCTGAGCCCTCTGAGCATGGTGTCAGCCCTGACGCTTCCTACCGCTTGTTTTCCTATCTGCTGGGCTTCAAAAATGGGACGGATCCTGCGTCCAGTGCCTTCTCCCCTCGGGCTGTAACAGGGCTCCTGCTTCTCGCAGCTTCTCCACGTGGCCACTTGCTGACTCTGTTCACAGCACTGGAAGAGCTAGGATGGTACTAACCCCCCATTGCTCCCGGGGACTGTGGACAGAGACACAGCTGGCTGTGTCCTGTCCCCCCTCTTACCTCTATCCTCCCCCTCGCACCAGAGGGCTCCACCTGGGGCCCCGCACACTCTCCCACATGAAAGTATGGTGATGGGCCTTGGCCACCCAGCCCTGGATGGCCATCCATCTTGGCCAGCTCTCCAGGAGGGCCTCTGCCCTGGAGGCAGTGTTGAGGGCTACCCTGGCGTGGTGATGCTGGTCCTGGCCAGGTTCACGCCATTCCTTACAGCAGGGCTGCCCAAGCCTTTCCCAGGCCATGGCACATGGGGACATGAAGATATCCACGGATGGAGTAAATGACAAGGTCACTTCTGCAGAGAGCCTGGGACAGCCCGTCCCCTCCTTCCTGGTGCCCGAGTGCCGGGACAAACTGGTACATGCCAGCATGCCCGGGGTCCTTCCGTCCGAGCAGTGGGGGCTTTCTCTCAGTGGGGGTGATCTGCGGAGGAGCCCTGGCCACAGGTCACCCTGGAAGCACCTGGTGTCAGATCTGACTGCAGGAGAGCTGGATACTTGGGTGCTCATCTGGACTCCCCACTGGGCCGGGGGTCGTGGGGCTCAGGCAGCCAGACCAGCTCTCTGTTCCATCAGAACAATGAGGGGGACCCTCGGCCCTGTACTCCACCATCTCTGCCCTCTCTTCCTCCTTGGTCTGTGTCTCTTGTTTCCTTCTGTGCAGCGAGAGACAATCTGTCACCCTCTGGCTTCCCGGAGAGGCTAGGGTCCCTGCGGCAGCTGCCTGCCCCCCTCTTCCCCGCGCTTCTCTCTGTGACTTCCTGACGAGGGGCAGCTCAGCCCACCGACTCTCAAAGCTGGCTTCCAGCCTTTCCAGGGAAAGCCGTTAAAACGGATTAAGGGCTCTGTCTTCTTCCGCACAATCATTTATTAAAATGCTTTCTTGCCTAAATTACACCATGCCCTTTGCCAAGCGGGGCTCTCACCTGGCACCCTGGCATTTGCTGCGAAGTCGTGCTGCCTGTGCCCTGCCCTGTGGCCCCCGGAGGGTGGGCAGGCCCCCATCCTGCCGTTCACGGGCCAGCCTGGTGCGTGCAGGGCTGCTCGGCCAACCGGGGCTTCTCTCAGAGGGAGCACACCCAGCAGCCCACCCTGCTGGTCTGGGTGTGTGCGTCACGTGCGTGCACGGGGCTGAGCCCGGAGGTCACCGGTTAAAATGTGTGCCATTATGTGCGAGAGGTCAGGGTGAGGCCCACAGCCGTGGTAGCAGCAGCCCAGCTGGAATCAGACAAGGACTTTGGATCAAGTTGGAGCCTGATGGTGTGCAGCCCACACAGTCCCAGCTCTGAGGCTGGGGAGGGGCTGGTGAGCACCATCTTGGGCAGGGGTGGGGGGTGTAGGTGGGAGCCCAGAGCCTCCCCTCTGGCCCCCGAGCTTGTCCAGAGTTCTGCTAGTGGCACAGCTGGCTGTGGTAGCAGGTACACCTTACTCAAGTCCACCCGGGGGACGTCCAAGTCCAAGAGTCACCGAGGCCCCAAGGAGAGCCCACGGGGTCACCGTGCCGTGGATAGCTCACTGAGAACATGGTTTTCCTCTCGCCTGTCTGTTCTTCAGATGAGCGCCATGGGAGGACCTTCTCCCTTGCTTCCAGAACCTTCCAGCAGTTTCCTTTTGCCTTTACCCTAGCTGGAGTCAGCTCTGTATGCAGGGGAAGGCCGTGGAGGGGAGGGCAGGGCGATGGCCTTGGCACCTGGGGCTGGGGTGTCCCTCCACTGTGGATGCTGCTGTGTCCCCAGCATGGATCCGGGACCATGACTCCCAAGTTCATCACGTTCACCGCCTGGCGGAGAAGGTCTGATCCCGGCTTGCCTCAGGAGCCCCGTGTGTGCCCACGAGAGTGTATCCTTCTGAGCACCAGGCCGTCAGGGACCACCCTGCCCCCAGCCCTCCCCATGCACTGCCCGTCCCCAGAGGAGAGTGGGGTACCAGGCTTCCAGCTCTGTGTTGCTCTAATGACCACATTCCCACCTAAAGCAATATTTGTTCCTTTCAGAGTTTAACCCCATTCTTGTTTGCTCATTTTCAGTGTCAGATTTCCAATGCAGAAGCCTGGGGCGCAAGAAAACGTCCGGCTCAAAATTCAGGTTAGGTTGCAGAGTGTTGCCCCTCTGACGTCACCACGTGAAGCACTCCAGGCCAAGCTCAGAGTCTGAAATACAGTGTGAGCAGGTCTCTAAATAAGCTGGGCAAATCCACCACCCTGTGTGCGCGTGCCTCGGGATGGGGACGCTGGGCACGGGAGGCACGCGCGGGCTTGCACCTGGGGCCGCAGATCCCCAGTGTGACTTGTTGAACCACGTCCTGTTGAGGGACTCCTGGTTGTTCCCAGTTCGGGGCCACCACAGGTCAAGCTGCCACGGACACTGGTGTGTACAGGTTTATATGTGAACAACGGGCACAGGTTCATAAGGACATAAAATGCTACGTAAATCGCTAAGTAAGTCACGATCGCTCCAGTGACAAGCCCTCGCTGAACCGGTATGCAGGGGGGAGAGCCATGGTGCTTCAGATCCCACAGACCTGGCTTTGAGTCTCAGCTTTGCTACCTGCTGGCTGCACATCCTGGGACAAGGGCTAACGATGCCGAGCCTTGACTTCCTCTTCTGCGAAATGGGGGCAGTAACAGGCGTTTGCAACTGCTTGTTACCATTAACTGAGCTCATTTGTGTCAGCACTTTGCACAGAGTCCTCAGCTAATGCCAGCCTCCGTATTCCCACCTGCGAGGCCCTGAATGCGGCGGGGGGAGGGGGGTGACACCGCCCGTCTGCCCCGGGCACTTCTGGTCTTGTCCCGGCCCACGCTGGCTTGCCGCCCCCAGCTGCATCCTGCAGCAGCAAGCCCCCCACCTCACCCCTTCACGCCTCTCAGTTGACCTCCTGNGCAGTAACAGGCGTTTGCAACTGCTTGTTACCATTAACTGAGCTCATTTGTGTCAGCACTTTGCACAGAGTCCTCAGCTAATGCCAGCCTCCGTATTCCCACCTGCGAGGCCCTGAATGCGGCGGGGG
>NC_048218.1:210210240-210278664 GCF_002007445.2 Ailuropoda melanoleuca
AGAGTGGGGACAATGCCAGGAGCAGCCTTGTGGTGCTACTATGGGGAGTAAGCCGGGCCGTGCCAAGCCCTCGGGACTAGCTGCGCTCTCCTCGACAGCTGCTCCTGGAGGAGCCGCACTCAGCACGGGACCGGGGCGGGGGCTCCAGTGTCCACGGTGTCCATGGGCTCCCCGGCACGCTCGTGCAGTGGCTGGCGTGCGTGATGTCAACGCAGCCCCCTCGGGCTACGTCCCCCTGGGTTTATAAACAACTGCCCGTGGCCGTGGCCTTCTCAGCACCTCGGGAACGGCTTTGTCCCTGTTTGTTTCTGAGCCCTAGTGGAAGGCGCTGCTCCCTGTGGGACCACAGAACTCTGGCCACAGGCTCCCACCCACAGTTCCCTCCGGGCAAGTTACTGGGTGTTGTTTTGTTTTGTGTCTCGAGATGAGTTTGTAAGTCTTCCTGTTGTTCAAAGATGAACATTATGCTCCTGGGCAAGCTTTCTGTTTCGCCTTTGCTGCCAGGAGACCCGATGCCCCAAGTCCGCGTTCTGGAGGTGGGTGTGCTCTGTCCGCTGGGAATTGTTAAGAATGACCTGGGCTCACACGCTAGACTCCCCCTGTCTCTCCCAGGACGACGTTTGTCTCGAGCCCCCACGCCAGTGGTCTAATCTCAAACGTGCACAAGTTTCTTCTGACTTTTATCAGACTCAACAGAGCTGGACAATCTTTTGTAAATACGAAACTGGCTTAGTGTGTTTCGCCTTCATAATGCAACATTTAAAAAAAAAATCGGTAAGATCCAGGGCTTAGACATTTAAATCCTATGCAAATAATTATGGCGAGTGTATGAATCAGAAAAATGCGCTTTGAGCTGGGCTGGCCTCTCCTTTCAATATTGCCTTTTATTTGAAAATAGGCAAACAGAAAAGGAATTATATCTATTTGCTTTTTCTGTTGAATATTTTAATGGTCTGTTCTGTCTGAGAAAACCTGATGTTTAGCTAAAGTTGACAGAAACCACAAGTGGACGTGTCAAAACAAGCCAGAGAAAGTTACTTTTGATGTGTTTTATTGAGATATCCATGGTACTTTCCAATTATTTTATGCCAAGAAAGGTAGTTCTTCACAAAAAAATGATTCCTTTTGAAAACCGCAAGTGTAACTTGTCAAACCTGAAGCATCATTTAAATCTATCTGAGGGAAGGTTCTGCAGAGGGCGGCCCTGTCCCAGCAGCAAGACGCAGGCCAGGCACGGCGTGGATGGGATGAGGTGCGTGGGGCCGTCTCTCCTGGCACCGCCGTCCGCACACAGAGGGGCCCGCAAGGTGTGGCTTCTCCGGCGTCTGCACAGAGATCTGCAGCAGTGGCCGCCACCAACAGCCCCGCTCCCTGGAAGAAGCAGCCCTGCGCTCGGTCAGGCTCTCAGGCACCCAGCCTGGCGGTGAAGGGCTCTGCGCCCAGGGAGCCCCACCCGCCCCTGTTCTGAGGATGGAGCCCTGCACCCGGCCTGGACGGTGGCTTGGGGACTGGAATGGCCAGCATGTGGCCGCTGGCTGGCCCTGGGTGCGAGTGCAGGCTCTGGTATTCAAGGCACTGAGTCTCCCAGAATCTGTTCGTCTTCTCCCTCGGGGACAAGCAGGTCCCCCGGGGGATGTGAGCTTTAAATGAGGCAACGTGCACAGAGCGCGGGTGGCCATCGGTGCAAATGCACTTTCCACCCTGATGCCGAGGGCTGGCCGGTTCCTGGCTCCGAGAGAGGCCTGGTCTCCGCTCCTGCCCCATCCCCTGCTGGTGAGCCGGGCCCTGGCCCCTTGGAGGGAACCCTGTGGAGACACACCGACTGCACACACATGAAATATGTACTTTCCTAGGCACTAGGGTTTTCAAAAGGTGACTTCAGAAACAGTCCACAAATACAAAGACAATGGGGAGGGAGGTGTTTTCAGATTAGACAGAAACCACATGAAAGTTGCCCTGGGAGTTGGGACGAGGTTTGAACTTGACTCAGCAGTGGGCGGGGGCTCATCCGAGAGGGAGAGCCGGATCTGAGGGCAGCCAGGAAGGGCGGCTCCCAGCGGCAGAGCCCAGAAGCCCCCGCCCCCCACCGGGGCCGTCTCCCCTGGGACAGTGGGAACACCCGGTCTCCGTGGACCCCAGTGGGTCTGGCTGCAAGGGGCTTGGCGGGCTCAGGGGGCATTGTCCTAGCAACCACGGCCGGGAGGGGGAGGCAGGCCCAGAGGGTAACTCTGCGCCCAGCCCACAGAAGGTGAGTCTGGCTTTGCCCCGGGGCTTCTGCAGCAGGCACCCGAACTCTGCCACTCACTGTTCTCTACAAAAGAGGATGAGATGAGGAGGATGAACAGGGGAAATGGTCTCCTCTAAGCCAACACGTCACGAAAGCCCAGGACTGAACAGGGAGCCCACGAACCGTGAGTGTCCAGCACGTGGGCACACTGTGGCTCCTGGGCCTCAGCTCCGGGGTGGTGGGCGGGTCTCACACACTTGACCCAGGCAGCGGAAACACGTGCAGTTGCTTTGTTTTCCGTGTGAGGTCCGGACGTTAGCAGAAGCCCGGCGACGGGCTGCCCGTCCCCCTGTGAGACATCTGTGTGCACCTGTTCCCGGGGACGAAACTGACGTCCCACGGTCCTCTCTGACCCCTTCCTTCATGCTGTTAACGCCCCCAGTGTCCTGCTCTGGGCTCGGGGTCCGCTGGCTGAGCCCTCTGAGCATGGTGTCAGCCCTGACGCTTCCTACCGCTTGTTTTCCTATCTGCTGGGCTTCAAAAATGGGACGGATCCTGCGTCCAGTGCCTTCTCCCCTCGGGCTGTAACAGGGCTCCTGCTTCTCGCAGCTTCTCCACGTGGCCACTTGCTGACTCTGTTCACAGCACTGGAAGAGCTAGGATGGTACTAACCCCCCATTGCTCCCGGGGACTGTGGACAGAGACACAGCTGGCTGTGTCCTGTCCCCCCTCTTACCTCTATCCTCCCCCTCGCACCAGAGGGCTCCACCTGGGGCCCCGCACACTCTCCCACATGAAAGTATGGTGATGGGCCTTGGCCACCCAGCCCTGGATGGCCATCCATCTTGGCCAGCTCTCCAGGAGGGCCTCTGCCCTGGAGGCAGTGTTGAGGGCTACCCTGGCGTGGTGATGCTGGTCCTGGCCAGGTTCACGCCATTCCTTACAGCAGGGCTGCCCAAGCCTTTCCCAGGCCATGGCACATGGGGACATGAAGATATCCACGGATGGAGTAAATGACAAGGTCACTTCTGCAGAGAGCCTGGGACAGCCCGTCCCCTCCTTCCTGGTGCCCGAGTGCCGGGACAAACTGGTACATGCCAGCATGCCCGGGGTCCTTCCGTCCGAGCAGTGGGGGCTTTCTCTCAGTGGGGGTGATCTGCGGAGGAGCCCTGGCCACAGGTCACCCTGGAAGCACCTGGTGTCAGATCTGACTGCAGGAGAGCTGGATACTTGGGTGCTCATCTGGACTCCCCACTGGGCCGGGGGTCGTGGGGCTCAGGCAGCCAGACCAGCTCTCTGTTCCATCAGAACAATGAGGGGGACCCTCGGCCCTGTACTCCACCATCTCTGCCCTCTCTTCCTCCTTGGTCTGTGTCTCTTGTTTCCTTCTGTGCAGCGAGAGACAATCTGTCACCCTCTGGCTTCCCGGAGAGGCTAGGGTCCCTGCGGCAGCTGCCTGCCCCCCTCTTCCCCGCGCTTCTCTCTGTGACTTCCTGACGAGGGGCAGCTCAGCCCACCGACTCTCAAAGCTGGCTTCCAGCCTTTCCAGGGAAAGCCGTTAAAACGGATTAAGGGCTCTGTCTTCTTCCGCACAATCATTTATTAAAATGCTTTCTTGCCTAAATTACACCATGCCCTTTGCCAAGCGGGGCTCTCACCTGGCACCCTGGCATTTGCTGCGAAGTCGTGCTGCCTGTGCCCTGCCCTGTGGCCCCCGGAGGGTGGGCAGGCCCCCATCCTGCCGTTCACGGGCCAGCCTGGTGCGTGCAGGGCTGCTCGGCCAACCGGGGCTTCTCTCAGAGGGAGCACACCCAGCAGCCCACCCTGCTGGTCTGGGTGTGTGCGTCACGTGCGTGCACGGGGCTGAGCCCGGAGGTCACCGGTTAAAATGTGTGCCATTATGTGCGAGAGGTCAGGGTGAGGCCCACAGCCGTGGTAGCAGCAGCCCAGCTGGAATCAGACAAGGACTTTGGATCAAGTTGGAGCCTGATGGTGTGCAGCCCACACAGTCCCAGCTCTGAGGCTGGGGAGGGGCTGGTGAGCACCATCTTGGGCAGGGGTGGGGGGTGTAGGTGGGAGCCCAGAGCCTCCCCTCTGGCCCCCGAGCTTGTCCAGAGTTCTGCTAGTGGCACAGCTGGCTGTGGTAGCAGGTACACCTTACTCAAGTCCACCCGGGGGACGTCCAAGTCCAAGAGTCACCGAGGCCCCAAGGAGAGCCCACGGGGTCACCGTGCCGTGGATAGCTCACTGAGAACATGGTTTTCCTCTCGCCTGTCTGTTCTTCAGATGAGCGCCATGGGAGGACCTTCTCCCTTGCTTCCAGAACCTTCCAGCAGTTTCCTTTTGCCTTTACCCTAGCTGGAGTCAGCTCTGTATGCAGGGGAAGGCCGTGGAGGGGAGGGCAGGGCGATGGCCTTGGCACCTGGGGCTGGGGTGTCCCTCCACTGTGGATGCTGCTGTGTCCCCAAGCATGGATCCGGGACCATGACTCCCAAGTTCATCACGTTCACCGCCTGGCGGAGAAGGTCTGATCCCGGCCTGCCTCAGGAGCCCCGTGTGTGCCCACGAGAGTGTATCCTTCTGAGCACCAGGCCGTCGNGGCCGTCAGGGACCACCCTGCCCCCAGCCCTCCCCATGCACTGCCCGTCCCCAGAGGAGAGTGGGGTACCAGGCTTCCAGCTCTGTGTTGCTCTAATGACCACATTCCCACCTAAAGCAATATTTGTTCCTTTCAGAGTTTAACCCCATTCTTGTTTGCTCATTTTCAGTGTCAGATTTCCAATGCAGAAGCCTGGGGCGCAGGAAAACGTCCGGCTCAAAATTCAGGTTAGGTTGCAGAGTGTTGCCCCTCTGACGTCACCACGTGAAGCACTCCAGGCCAAGCTCAGAGTCTGAAATACAGTGTGAGCAGGTCTCTAAATAAGCTGGGCAAATCCACCACCCTGTGTGCGCGTGCCTCGGGATGGGGACGCTGGGCACGGGAGGCACGCGCGGGCTTGCACCTGGGGCCGCAGATCCCCAGTGTGACTTGTTGAACCACGTCCTGTTGAGGGACTCCTGGTTGTTCCCAGTTCGGGGCCACCACAGGTCAAGCTGCCACGGACACTGGTGTGTACAGGATTATATGTGAACAACGGGCACAGGTTCTTAAGGACATAAAATGCTACGTAAATCCCTAAGTAAGTCACGATCGCTCCAGTGACAAGCCCTCGCTGAACCGGTATGCAGGGGGGAGAGCCATGGTGCTTCAGATCCCACAGACCTGGCTTTGAGTCTCAGCTTTGCTACCTGCTGGCTGCACATCCTGGGACAAGGGCTAACGATGCCGAGCCTTGACTTCCTCTTCTGCGAAATGGGGGCAGTAACAGGCGTTTGCAACTGCTTGTTACCATTAACTGAGCTCATTTGTGTCAGGACTTTGCACAGAGTCCTCAGCTAATGCCAGCCTCCGTATTCCCACCTGCGAGGCCCTGAATGCGGCGGGGGGAGGGGGGGTGACACCGCCCGTCTGCCCCGGGCACTTCTGGTCTTGTCCCGGCCCACACTGGCTTGCCGCCCCCAGCTGCATCCTGCAGCAGCAAGCCCCCCACCTCACCCCTTCACGCCTCTCAGTTGACCTCCTGCTAAAGATTCCTGCACTTACAAAACGTGTTCTTACTCATTTTATGAATGTTCTTATCAAAAAGCATCACCCATTCAACTTTACTTTAGAAGCAGGGTTATTTCCTTTTTCTTCCTAAAGCAAAGACACGTCCTTGCCAAGGTAGGGACGTTTTTATTGGTTCATTCCATCCCAAATAGATCATTTAGATTTATAAGAAGCACAGCCAGTGCCAACCCCTTCGGGCGCATGTGCCAAACCAGGGGTCAGGGTCAGCAGCAAACCTTTCCCAGAACTCAGCTCTCGGTGCCTGTCCTCCCCGGGAGAGGGGCTGCCGGGAGAAGCCCTGCAGGAGGGTCTGGGTCCTGCTGCTGAGGCTGTGAGGTGCAAAGCGTCCACCGGAGCCTGCAGACCGTGAGGAGGGCATACGGGGCGAGTGGTTTCTAGGGAACCGGGATGCAGCCGGCTCTGCAGACAGCTGGCCCTATCGAATCGTTCTCTCCGGGGCTGCTCCCAGAGCATTGCCTTCCCCGCATCCTACACTCAGGGCCTCCGTGCAGAAGCAGGGAGCGGCAGCCCCACGAGCAGTATCTCTGATTATGGTCTGAGGCTCGCCAGTGACTGCGAGGCCAGGCTGGTCTCTCTGCTCCTCTTAAAAAAGATTCTGAAACCAAAAATGCCATTGGCCAAATGGAGGTTTTTGTTCCGAAGGATGAATTTGCCAGGAAACCGGAGGGAGGCAGGTACTTTCCGATTTTAGGTACTTTCCAATTTTAGGATCTTTTTATAGTAATGTTGGCAAACTGTGACGGCAACTAGTTTCAGTGTGATCTCGTAGGGAGGGGGTAACAACTGCTGCCCCAGTACAGACTAGCAGCTGCAAAGTCCAGGGCCGACCCCAGCTCTGTGCAGAAGGAAGGGGTGGCCGGCAGGGAAGGCCGCTGCAGTCCATGAGGCAAACACACCGCCGTGCTTGGGAGGACGGGGACGGGCCGCAGGCTGCCCGCCCACACTCATCTGTCTTTATCAGCTCTCCGTTAGGGAAGATGGTACAATGGTTGCTTGCACACCTTACCCTGGCCTCCGGGGGCAAGGGTGGAGTGATGCCAGTCTGACACAGACCCTGAGAACCTGTATCCTGCAGCCCCTTCATGTGGCAGATAGAGAATCTCCCAACCCCTCCCGGCTGCTTGCTGCCCTCAGTGTTCATAGCTGTTATTCTTTGGAAACTAGAAGCAAACTTAGGTTCGCATGCACAGAGCTAAGGAACGCCGAGGGGCCAGGCCCACGGAGGAGCCAGGACTCTGTGCTGCATCCTCCAGGCTCCCGGTGCGAGAAACGGCTCTGCGCAAAGCGTGGCTGCCTTATTTATGCAAGTGCCTTGGCACACTCTCTTCCTTGGCAGCCTGGCGAGCCAGAGCACGGCCCGGAGCCAGGAAGAAGCCTGTGAGCCGTGCTCGCAGATCTCACTGTTCAGCAGTGCTTCCCAGGGCCTGGTCTCCCCTGGTCGCACCGTTCTAACGGTGTCCAGAACGCGGGCCTCTCAGGGTCACGGGTGCCACTGCCCCCTCCGTGTTCTGGCTTCCTCTTCCCTAACAAGGGACCGGAGGAGCTGCTCCCGCACCCTCTGTACTCTATGCTTCCAACGAGGACCATTCAGGGCACAGGAAAGGCGGCCGGGGCCAGTGGGCCAGCTGGTCCACCAGCAGGACAAGCACAGCAGCTAGTTAGCACCTGTTGTCTCGGTTAGCCCCACGGTGCTCTGCCGGCTCCGTGAAGCTGGACAGTTGTCCCAGTCTGACAAGCAAGGAAACCGAGGCAGGGCAGTCAAGCGGCCTGCCAAGTTGGGGAGGCAGCGCGGTGTCAGTCTCCGGGAGCATCCCACGCCCTGGGCCGGCTGGTGTACATGGGTGAGGGTGGCTTCCGCCTTGTGCTGTTGGTTTCATGCGAGCGGGTGGACACCACACCCCTGTCCCCCGCAACAATGGCGTGTCCATCTGGGGCAGTCTCGCGGATGGCGGCTTTCGAAACATCCTGGCACACCACCTGTGCTCAGGAGACGGCCGTGGACGGCGCGTATGCCCCACCTGTGCCCCCTCCTGCTCCATGGGGGTGCGGGCGTCTCGCTGACTCCACAGTTTTCACGCATTCTTTCTGAACAGGACTCCCTGGCACTCTTGACTGAGGACCCCAAAGAGTTTTGGTTTACTTTATTGGAAACGAAAACTGGAAAAAAATGAAAACATTGATTCATTTAAAAATAAAAACAACAACAAGTTTTATAGTTTTAGCTTTCATGGGTGTGTAGGGTCCCAGCTGAGCTCATTCTTCTGTCTGGTAGGCAGGGTCACATCCATTTTTCTGCCCACGGCTGTCCCGTGGCCCGAGCAGCGTTTGTTGGGGAGACCACACGTTCCCTATGGAATGTGTCAGGATTCCTGCTGAAAATATTGGCCATAGATGGGAGGGTTTACTTCTGGACTCTCAATTCAATTTTGTCCATCTACTATGTGCATTATGCTGGTACCACGCTCCCTTGGCCACCACAGCTTTGAGTAGGTTTCCAGTCAGGAAGTGGGTATTTTCCAACTTTATTCTTTTTCAAGGCCATCTAGGCTGTTATGGGTCTTTTTTCATCTCATATGAATTTCAGGATCAGCACGTCAATTTCTGTAGGTAAAAGGCACCTGTGATAGTTACAGGAATTGTGTTGAATCTGAGCATCGATTTGCGGAGTGTTGCCATCTTAACACAATTAGGTCTTCCAATCAATGACCATGGTTGACTTTTCGTTTTTTAGGCCCTTAATTTCTTTTGACAATATTTTATAGTTTGGGAGGTATAAGTCATGTACTTCTGGTGTTAAATTTATTTCTAAGTATTTTATCCTAGGTAATGGTAGCATAAACAGAATTGCTTTCCTGATTTTATTTTCAGATTGTTCATTGCTAGTGTAAGAAGTACAATAGATTTTTGTATATTGATTTTGTATCCTACAACTGTGCCCAAACTCATTTATTACTCTTATTTTTTTTTAGTTTTTTAATAATCACAAAATTTTAATTAGTGTTGAGACAATGGAGAAGTAAGTTTCAAAACCCATTGCATATATTAATTGCCAAGTTAATTATCTCATACAGGTGCTATTGAAAAGTTTTTTTGTTTGTTTGTTACTTTCAATACTTTCAGTGGATTCATTAAGATTTTCTATATACAAGATCATGTCATCTGTGAAAAAAGATAGTTCCTTTCTAAACTATTCCAAAAATATAGTTCAATCCTTTTCTTTCTTCCTTCCTTCCTTCCTTCCACCTATAGTTTTGTTTTCTGTGATTTCTTTTTCTGATTTGGTATTAGGGTGATATCGGCCACATAGAATAAATTTTTGAAATAAACTTTGAAACAATATTTTTGGAATAGTTTGTGAATAATTAGTATGAATTCTTTAAGAAATATTCATTAGAATTCACTAGTGAAGCCATCTGGTCCTGATGGCTTTTAGAGAGAGAGAGAGAGAGCAGGCTCCATGTCCAGCATGGAGCCTGACACAAGGCTCGATCTCGTGACCTTGAGATCATGACCTGGGCTAAAATCAAGAGTTGGACACTTAATCAAATGAGCCACCAGGTGCCCCTGGTCCTGGACTTTTCTTTGCTGGATGTTTTTAAATTACTAATGACATCTCTTTACTTGTTACAGGTCTATTCAGATTTTTTGTTTCTTCTTGAGGAAGTTCTGATAGTTTATATCTTTCTAGCTATTTGTCCACTCTGTCTAAACTATCTAATTTTTTCACATGTAGTTGTTCATAGCACTATCTTTTTTTTAAAGAGTTTATTTATTTGAGAGAGAGAGAGAGCATGAATGAGGGGGGAGGGGCAGAGGGAGAAGCAGGCTCCCGCTGAGCAGGGAGCCTGATGCGGGACTCCATCCCAGGACCCCAGGATCATGACCTGAGCCGATGGCAGACCCCTAACTGACTGGGCCACCTAGGTACCCCTCATAGCACTATCTTATATAATTTTTATTTCCACAAGATTGGTAGAGATGTCCCTCTTTCACTCCTTATTTTAATAATTTGAGTCTCCTGGTCAACAGTTCGTTAATTTTATTGATCTTTACAAAGAATTAACTTTTGGTTTTCCTCATTTTCTCTGTTGTTTTTCTATCCTTTCTTTCTTTCTTTCTTTCTTTCTTTCTTTCTTTCTTTCTTTCTTACACACATCATATTTTTACTGAGCATTTTCTATAGGCAAAGCACATGCTTACTTTCAGGGGATTCAGAGGTAAGTAAGATAGTTGTGTCTTCAAGGAGCTTTCAGCTTAATAAAGAATATAAAATAATCATAATACAGAGTAACAAAGCTATCAAAAATATACTTTTAAAGGGTAAAACTCTATTGGGAATTATATGTCAATTATTTCTGATCTATCTTTATTATTTCCTTCCTTATTTGCTTTAAGTTTAGCTTTCTCTTCCTTTTCTAGTGTCCTATTGTGGAAATGTCGGTTATCATTGATATCTTCTTTTTTTAAAATATAGGTAATTACAGCTATAAATTTCCCTCTAAGTATTGCTTTAGCTGCATCCCGTAAATTTTGGTATGTTATGTTTTTTACTTTCAGTCACATCAAAGTATTTTCTAATTTCCCTTGGAATTTCTTATTTTGCTCATTTGTTACTTAAACATGTTGTTTAATATCCACCTAATTGTAAATTTACCATTTTTTTCTATTACTGATTTTTAATTTCATTCCATTGGTGTTGCAGAACATACTTTGTATGATTTATATCCTTTAACATTTATTCGGTCTTGGTTTATGTTCTTATGCATCATCCATATTGGAGGATGCGCCACGTGTGCCTGGAAAGAATGTATGTTCTGTCGTTATTGCACACCTCATAGACGCCTGTTAGGACCTGCTGAGTTCCAGTGGTGTTTGAGGCTTCTCTTCGCCTGTTGATCTGCCTTGCTGTTCTGTCCATCGAAGTTTCCAACTATTGTGGAATTTCCTATTTCTTGCTTCCATTCTGTTAGTTTTTGTTTCATGCGTTCTTGGGCTCTGTTGTTGGGTGCGTACACATTGATAATTCTTATACATCCAGATGGATTGACCCTTTTGTCATTACAGAATGGCCCTCTTTATGTCTAGGAACATTTTAAAATTTTAATGTATTTGACCTGATGTTAGTAAAGCCACTCCCAGATTTTTGCAATTATTGTTTGCATAGTGTATGCTTTTCCATCCTTTTACTTTTAACTGAATCTTTGAATCTATATGCACCTCTTGTGGGAAGGATAGTTAGTTAGACCTTTGTTTTTCAGTGCAGTTTAGCAATCTGTCTCTTGATTATGTTGTTAAACCTTTCACAGTGTTAGTAGTGATATGGTTAGATTTACGTCTACCATTTAATTTTTCTCCATATGCCTGTGTCCTTTTTGTTCCTCTATTTCTCCTTTAGTGCTTTCTTTTGCTCTAAGTGCTATTTTCTCGTATAACATTGTAATTTCTGTAATGATTCTCACCATATATTTTTTTTTGCCTACAAGAGACTCATTTTATTTATTTATTTAAAATTTTATTTTATTTAAATTCAATTAGTTAACATATACTTTATAATTAGTTTCAGAGGTAGAGTTCAGTTATTCATCTGTTGCATGTAACACCCATATATTTTTAAATTATTTTCTTAGTGGTAGCTATAGGGCTCACAGCTTAAGTTAGAATTAACTTCAGATTTATACTAAAAATTCAGGGAGATATTGAGATGTTGCTCCTACATAGCCCTCCCCCCCATTATACATATTGCCTTCATAGATATTACCAACCTAACAGGACATTGTTATAATTATTACTTTATATAATTATATATCTTTTTTAAAAAGCTGGTAGAAGAAAGGAGAGCAAATATATATTTTTGATGTTCATTATATTAATCTTCTTATCATTTCTTGTTCTCTTAATTTATTCCTGCAGATTCAAGTTACCATCTGGTGTTATTTTCTTACTTTAATATAGCTTTACTACCACTCACCTCCTGTGTGTATTGTCAAATATATTACATAGTTATGTCACAGTCCCAACAATACGATTATATCATATTATTTTATATAATTGCTTTTTAAATTGGCTAAGAGAAGAAAGGAGAAGATATATGTAATTATACTGTCTTTTATAATTACTTACATAATTACCTTTACCAGCACTCTTGTGTGTGTGTGAATTCAAATTACCATCTGGCGTCACTTGCTTCCAGTCTGAAGAACTTCTTTTAGCATTTGTTGTAAGGTGGGTCTACTAGCGACAAATCCATCTGTTTTTGTTTATCTAGAAATGTCTACTTCACCTTCCTTTTTCAGAGACAGTCTTTCTAGATATAAGAGCCTTGCTTGATAGCTTTTTCTTTCCACACCTTGAATATGCCATCCACTGCCTTGTGGCCTCTGCTGTTTCTATTGAGTAGTTAGCTGTAAATCTTACTAGCGTTCCCTTGTAAGTGACAAGTTGTTCCTCTCTTGCTGATTTCAAGATTTTCTTCATCTTTCAACATTTTTACTATGATGCATCTGTTTGTGGCTCTCTTTACATGTATTCTCCTTGAAATTGATGGATTTTTTTAGATGTATAGATTAATATTTTCCATGGATTTGGGGAAGTTTTCAGCCACTATTTCTTTGAATATTTTTTCTGCTCCTTGGTGTCACTTCTCTCCTTCTGGTGCCCCCGTTATGCACATGTCGGTGTGCTGTGTGTATTCCACATTTCTCTAAAGCTCCATTCATCTTTTCTCTTTAGATTGCATACATGTCTATCAATCTTCCTTCAAGTTCACTGATTCTTTCTTCTGCCAGCTCAAATCTACTGTTGAGCCCTTCCAGTGAATTTTTCATTGTGCTTATTACATAACTTTCCATTCCAGAATTTCCAATTGTTTTTTTATCATATCAATCTCTTTATTGAAATTCTCTACTTGATGAGACGTTGTCATTACACCTTCTCTTACTTCTTGAAGCGTAGTTTTCTGTAGATCTTGGAACACAGGAGAGCTGCTTTGAAGTCTTTGTTAAGTCTAACATCTGAGCCCTTTCAAAAATCTATTCTGTTGCCTGATTTTTTTTTACATATATATGGGTCACATTTCCTGTTTCTTTGCATATCTCATGATTTTTTGTTGAAAACTGGGCATATTAGGTCATATGTTTTAGCAAGTCTGGGTGCTGATTCTTCCATCTGCAGGGTTTGTTATTATTTGCTGGCTTATTTGTTTGGGGACTTGACTCACAGTGTGAAACCTCTGATGTCACTTCCCAGAGGGCACAGTCTTGGGCATGTGCTCAGTCACCCTAGGATGACAGTGGTTTTGGCAGGGCTCTCTCTATCTCTTTCCCTGTTCTCTCTGTTAGGTTGTCTTCCTCTGTTGGTGTCACACTCAGCTGTTAGCCTCCACTGATGCTGGCTCATTGCTCTATTGTTTTTGACAATGCCCCTGGGCATAAACTGCCACAGTCAGGTTCAATTAAATTTATGCCCCTTTGCAGGATGAGTATTTGGGGCCTGTCTCTGAGTCTCGTTCCAGTCCCAGGAAGGCTCTTAGCCATCTCTCACTGGTTCTCTCTGGTATTAGCTGGTCTGTAGTTAAGCTCATATTCATGAAGCTACCAGCTTCTTCTTAATTTCTTACTACCCAAATCTCCGTCACTTTTGACAGCACCTCTAGGTTGAGCTTCCCCATGCTCTGTCCCAAATAAAGTCAGTTTCCTTGGAAAGAGCTACGGGGCTCTCTGTTCCTGAGGCCTATTCCTACCGCCTGGGTGAAACCTCTGCATTCCCTCTCTGGAACTAGGGGTGGGGACAACGGCCTGCTTCTTTAGAGTGGCACCCCTGACTTACAAGCAGGGCACTGGGCATGGGTGTTGGCCCCTGGTGTTGGCTTGCCTCTCTTGGAATGGAGTCTCTGCGCCAGCAGTGTGCTGGGGTAAGTGTGCTTGGGGTCCATGGTCTTGGTGTGTTGCACCTGAGCCAGAGTTTTTGAACTAGGAGCGGGTCCTGGGTGGAAGAAGAGAGCCCCAGACCTCTCAGCTGCTTTTGCCTGGGGTACAGCTTCTGCAACATACAGCTGGGAGAAGTAAGAAATGCTGGGGGCTCGGCCCTCCCAGGCAATGCCTACAGCCCTAGCCTGACTTCTGGAATATATATGGAATATATATCTGTATTTGGCATATATATATATATATATATATATATATATATATATCTTGCCAATGTTACACTTATGGCTAGTGTGTTGTAGATAATCAACAAATGTTTCTTAAGGAAAAAATGTCAATGGATGGAATGAGACGAAGACGACGAGGGCTCCAGTCCGGGGTATTTTATGTGGAGGCAGCAGTGCATCGAATGGCTGGTGTCCCGACTGAGAAGCTGGGCTGGGGGCTCTTGAAGGGCCTTTTGGTTGATGAAACTTCATGACTCTAAATACAGACGTGAAACCCATCTGAACCACACGTCTGGGCAGGTGACTCTGCACAAGTACCACCTAGTCCTTGGCCCTAGACAGAAGGGGTCCTTCTTCAGCTGCCTGCCTGTCTTGGGTCGTCTGTGTGGGGTTTTTCTACCAGTGGGGGCCACGCTCGCGTTTCAGAACAGCACTTGGGAAGCCACTGAAAGTCTTCCCTTCTGAAGTAATGCCTAAGGCTGCCACATCATGACCTGTGTGACAGTGACCCCGTGACTCCTCTCCCTGGTCGGCTCCCACAAATGCCCCTTCTTGGTTGTGCCAACACACACTTCACTGAACATCTGTTGTCCTGACCTGCGTCCTCCACCCCCACAGTGATTTGTCTCCACATGCAGGGAAAGCATGAGCCTCAGGAGAGGGGAGCAGCCACTATTCGGTGTGACTGGGGAGGCCCCAACACCCCGCGCTCACCGATGGCCCCCGTGGACTACCACATTCTATACTCTACTGATTTCTTTGTGCAATGCCACGGAGACATGTGGTGGTGGTGGTGGTTGTTCACATAGCTCGTTGCCGCTAAGATTAATTCTGTGCGTGGGAAAGACGTTCTGTCTCGGTGTTACTGAAGCGTGTAAAACATCACCCTTGAATTCGCAGACGTGTTCTTGTATCTCAGACGCCACATTGAGATAGGCTGCCGATCCTCAAGGATCGTTGCATGGGTTCTAACCGGCCTCCTGAGCATAGGAAACCACAAATGAGCTTCAGCGAATAAATACGTCTTCACGTGGTTCTGCCTCTTTGTTCTTTCCTCGCTGCAGCCAGAAAGAACAGCGAGAAAATTCAGGGCTCTCGTTTATGGCTCTGTTGTGAAACGGCACTGTTATCCCCGGTTAGATCTCCTGCCTTGGTTGAAAGTGTCAATATACAGTAATAGCGCCCACAACTTTTGCCCGTGATGGGGGAAGCGGGGTATGTGGAATCCAAACACATGACCTTCCAGTAACAGGCACTCAGGAAATAAGAGCAGCTTTCTCCAAACGAACGATCGCTGTGATTAATAAGTGCGTCTTGGATCCTGATGAATGAATCCGCTAATTAGTCACCAGCCACCTACCCTAAACAGCAAAGGTGCGAGGTGGCTTTGGGCAGGGAGGGTCTTGGGTCTCTTCATAGATTTCAGGATGCTGAAACACAACGGCTTTGGGAACCCTCTATCAGATCCTGGAACAGAATGAGGACATTCGGGGGAAAACAAGTGAAATCCATGAAGTTTGTTAATAGAACACTGCTGGTGTTCGTGTCTGGTTTTGACCCGGACATCAAGGGTCACACTGGCGGAAGCTCAGTGAGGGGGACGTGGGAACTTTCTGGGCTATTTTTGTAACTTTTTCTATAAATCCAAAAGAATTTCAAAATGAAAAGTTTTTTTTTTTTAATTTTTTTTTTTAAGATTTTATTTATTTATTCGACAGCGACAGAGACAGCCAGTGAGAGAGGGAACACAAGCAGGGGGAGTGGGAGAGGAAGAAGCAGGCTCATAGCAGAGGAGCCTGATGTGGGGCTCGATCCCACAACGCCGGGATCACGCCCTGAGCCGAAGGCAGATGCTTAACCGCTGTGCCACCCAGGCGCCCCGAAAAGTTTATTTAAAAAAAATATAACAGCTCTGAAATTCTCCTAGAGGGTCAGTTAAACTTAATATAATCTCTCCTATCAATGTGCTGAGGAGTGGAACGGAATTATGTGAACGCCAGGGGGGCAGTCAGCAGTCAGGGTCCTCGTAGGCTCTGCTCACCGGTCATGTGGCCACAGGAAGGTCACCTTTCCCTCTGGCCTCAGTGGTCTCATCTGGAAAGTGAGACGTGGGGCTTAGGGTCATCTCTGGAGTTCTCTCTGCTGGACACTCTGTGACTGAATGTGCAACTCAGCTATAGGGGGAGGGGCCCACGGAAACCTCTGAAAGGTCATACTCTTCCGTGGAAATCCAGCTGGTTCCCTTTAAGTGGCAGCAAAAATAAGCCGCTCCAAGCCTGCTCGATAGCAGGGAAGAGTGCAAATTAATCCGTTTGAATTGCTAATTGGGGATTTAGTTGGCTGCACTGAGGGCTATGGGATGAAGCCTGGGTTTCGCTCTTTTCCAAAGGCAGGAAAAGATTCTCTCTCCAGGGACCCTGATGTCCTCATATGTGAAATGCAGAAACTGACAAGAAAGCCAAGAAAGCACTTTGGCTTAGCCCTCAAAGCGCTGTATTCCAAGCCTGTACCCCTGTCCTCCAGAGCAGCTCAAACGCCCCTCACCTTCCGTCCATAGGAAGTGTCTCTCGTGTGGGTGATAATTGGGTAAGAGCTGCTGCTGCTCTGACCTAGACGGCAGAGTGAGGGCGGAGCCAAACACAGGCGGTCACGTGCTCCTCCAGGTGCTGGCGGCTGCGGAAGAGCCTCGCGGGCATGGTGAGCTTGTGGAAGAAGTGTGGGTGGCTGTCAGGTGACCCAGGTGTGCTCAGAGAAGATTCTCTCTTCAAAACATCCTCCGCATGGTTGTGCCAAGCGCCCGAGAAGTTCCTTGCTGCTGTCGTCCTTCTGTGGATAAAGGGATTAGTGCCTACTAAAATACCCTCAGGAGACAGGATTTATTAACTTATCATCTGTCAGGTACATGCTGATGTGACTTGATTAGTTCCTTTTCAACATGTGGGCCAGCCAGGAAGGTATCCTGATGGAAGAGGAGGAGGAAAGAAATAGAACCCGACCACCCTATACTCCTGGAAGTGGGGGCCCTGGGAGAGGAAGGATGGGGGCAGGTGCTGGAGGCAGACTTCATGTCACAGCTCCTGAGGGTGACAGCACATCGCCGTGCCTCAGCCTTGCCTTCTGCAGAAGGGGTTCCGGTTGGTATAGAGCCAGACCTTTGAAATGTGAGGATGAGTGGTCTTGTGCTGAGATGTTGGGGGAAGCCCCGAGCCACCTGGTGCTCCCAGCAGTTCAAGGTAGGAAAATACGAATGAATGAAAGTAGGAAGGCACCTTTCATACCGTACAGGTATTAATGATCTGCGACTTATCTGTGATCCTCATGGCACAGTTGAGTCTAGAACCCAGTCCTTTGGGCCCTAGTCGGATAAAGGGACAGCAGATTGGTGAAGAACGGCTCTGGGCACAATTGAGATGCTGATGAAAGTAGTCATGTATCTTTCCAGCCTCTGTTGGAACCCTCAGGTTCCTGTTTGTGTAGTGTTCCAGTACCTTCCTACAAATCCCCCTGTGCCCTCATGCTACCTTCTGATTACCATAAAGCCTGCCTGAACCTCTCCTCCTTAGACAGCCCTCCAAGCGACCCTCTCCCTCTCCTTGAGACTTCACCACCTTATGTCTCAGTCCTTAAAAACTCGACCTCCAAGCGAGCAAGTTTGTCTGATTCGTTTGCTGTGTTTAGGGCATCACAGGCTACCTTCTTGGGATCAAAATGGAACATATTAACTATGTGTTAGAGTTTCATAATATCTCAGTAACTAGCCCAAATGTTGGCAGTAAAACATGGAGTAGAATTTAGGGCTCCTGAACCCCAGTGCCCATCTCTGTCTGTCAACATATTTGCATTCTATGAAGGTCCAGCGAACGATCTTACACCAGCGCCCTGGGAGAGGTTTTGGGGCGGTCAGAGCAGACTTGGAGAGCCTGGGTCCTTGAAATCATAGCCTGAAGTCAGCTGGCCATCCTGTCTGAACATTTGGTACTTGTTTCTGTGCCTCCATCTCAAAAACTGAACCTCCAAATGGCTTTCCCCACCTGCTTTGTCTGTGGATTTCACATCTTGCTTTGCTCCTAAGTTGTTCCAGTGTCCGTGTTTTTTCCCCCAAGGAGAACGCAAGATCCTGGAGTGTAAGCGGCCTCTCTTCTTGCTATGCATTCCACGTGCCTCTCAGCCACACAGAGCAGGTGCTCACCGAAACTCTTTGAGCTGAATGGGGTACATGTTTGCTGGATGAATCAGATGAAGGTGTGCTCCTCCAAAATACACCGGAGGGTAAGTGATGTCCTGGGACTGACTTTTTAACAAATACAGAAATTACCCTCAAAATGGATGCTGTGTCTTTTGCAGGATCCCTTGGGTAAGCCATATGCTTACCCCATGTTTTAGCAAGTGGGCAAATGCTTACTCTTGGAACGCCTCTTTTGGAATTGACTTTGGCATTTCTTTGGATTAGCCTCGATATTGGCAAATCTTCATCTTTTGAAGGTATACTTGGATTTTGGAAATGGTTAAGTCATTTGGAGCCAGCTCTTATGAAAAAGGTTAATAATTAAGCAGGATGATGCCAGTTTGGAATATGTAAACAAACAAAAAATTAAACGACTTTAAAGTAACTAACTGGATATTTCAATGTGCTTTATATGGTATTTCTTAAAGGAAAACTGCTCCGTCAGATTTGTCCTTCTTGTAAGGCCAAGTGGTGTGCCTCACTGAATCACCCAAACATGAATTTGGATGTGCCTCCACGTACTTGAGGACGGGGGTCTCATCTTTTCACTTCTATCCTTCTCGTGGGACAAAGTGCTTGGCTCATGGTCAGTGTTTACAAAAGATTTTGAACAAATGAATGAGAGAATGACCTTGGGTATGTCGTTAACAGCCACTGTGATTATTTCACACCAGTGTGTGCATGTGCGTTATCTAATGCTGCATTGTCACAAAAACTCAACAGCTTAAAATAGCAATCAATGCTTCTTATCTGTCACTGTCTCTCTTGGCCAGGTGTTTGGGAAGGACCTGATGGGGGCATTTCTCACTTAAGGTCTCATAGGTGTTGGTCAGACCTCAGTCTCATCTGAAGGCTGGACCGGGGCTATTGCTCAGACCCTCCTTGCAGGGCCTTCTTCTTCATGGGGCGGCTTGAGTGTCCTTGCTGCATGTGGCTGCTTTCCCTGGTGAGCCACCGAGGAGACCTAGTCAGAAGCCACAATGCTTTTTACGGCTCAGCTTTGACGGCCTCGCTCCACACCCTCTACCACATTCTGTTGGTCATGCAGGACCAGTAGTCCTTCAGAATGGGAGGCTGGAGACTCCCTCTCCCTCTACCACACCCCTATGTATCCATATATATCCATGCATTCAACACATGCTTAGTTAGCCTCTGCTGTATGTTAAGTACTGAAGTTCGGTACTGAGAATGTGACAGTGAACAAGTCATGGCTCCGTACTCAAGAAGCTCACTGCGTACGCGGCATCTTTTGACCACAGTATGGTAAGGGTTACGGCTGGGTACAAATAGGGACCCAGAGGAGACACAGCTAAGTTGATCTGAGGGTTCACCAAGACCTGAGGGGCCAACATGAGTTACTTGGGCAAAGATGGAAGGGAAGGTGCCCCAGGAGAAGGGACTGTCTTGGCAAGAGGCATGGAGTCATGTGGAAATATGATATGTTTAGGGGACTACAGGAGTTTGACATGATCAAGCCAAGAGACACATGTAGGGAAATGGTGGGAGATGTGGAAAAAGTCAGCTGGGGCAGACCCCATGAAAGACTGAGCTGGATAGGGATAGCACAGGGTCTATGTTTTGGGAAGATCACTCCATCACAGGTGGAAGGTGTGTTCAACGCAAACAATGGAGACCATAGCAACAATCCAGACCAGAGCTGATGAGGGTTCAGACCAAAGCAGTGGGAGTGGCTGGGCGTGGAAGAGGGGTGGTGAACTTGAGAGGTGTTAATGGACAGAACCCCTGAGAGCAGGAATGATTGGACGTGAGGGTGAGTGAGTAGGCAGAGTCTGGACGGCAGTTAGGTCTTGGGCTCGTGGGACCGGGTGGATCAAGATAGGGAGGTAGACAGTGCTGGCAGATGGCAAAAAGTGTGATTTAAAATCCACATATACTTTGTTGTCTGTAGAGTGAATAGTATTTTCTATTTCCACAAACAACTGTGTTTCTATTTTTAGATAATTGCTTTTCTCAGCGTTGAAGAAGTGAGTGATTTAAAGAAAGCTATTTACACTTTAAGGTTTTCTTAGTACTTCCAAACAGAGACGTATGTGTAAATGCTAAACAGAAGCTTCAAATCAAACCTTCTTGGCTTCCTAGTGATCATTGTTGGGGGGACTCACCATGGTGTTTGCCTTCCCATCCCACCTAAAACAGAGGAGCTTTCTGGATTCTAGACTAAATGTAAACATGTTACTTAGGTCATGGGATTAGAAAATAAAAATGTAGATACCCAGTCCAATTTGAATTTCAGATAAATAATGAATAATTTTTATAAGTATTCCTTGTACAATATTCGGGAAATTCAAATTTAATTGGGCATCCTCAGTTTTATCTGACCACCCTAGATGTGGGACATTTTTTTCAAGGACTTCTGGACATCTCTTGCAACAAAAGGTCACTTGGGATCTTCTAAAAATCAAAATGGAAACGGTGGCTAGCATAGTGCTGGGCATACTGCAAGTTCTTGAATCATTATCAGGAGTTTTGAGACAATGATTTCCTGTTTTTAGATAAGGCGGTTTAGCTGCTTCTATCCCCTGAACTCAATTACACCCTCTGGCCAGCAAGAAGACCGTTGACACATTTGAAGCCCTCCCAAGAGGCCCTCTCTCACAGCGGCTTCAATACCTATAAATTATTTTTTCTCCCTCAGGCGCAAGCCTGAGTAAACGGATGAGACTTGCTCTTTGCCTTGAACGTCAATGAAGCTGGGGGCTCTGGTGGCCACAGCCAACCCCTAGCAGGACAGGAGTTCTCTGTGGGAACGCTCCAGTGGCAACCCCAGGATTTCTCACTTGGGCTCAAGACGTCTTGAAGGAAGTGAGGACGTGAAGACCAGTGGAGCCTTGTGGGTCAGAGCTGGCTTCCCGAGGTGCCCTTTGAAGTTTTAAATGCTGGAGGAGTGGGTGCTGTTAGCAAGAGCCACTAACTGTGTCCTGACAGCTGGCTTAAGCCGGACTCTGGGCCCTGAAACCAGCATGTTATGGTGCTCTGGGAATTGTGAAGAGGGACCAGTTCACCCTCATCCTCTTGCCTGTCCCCAAATGCCAGGAGGCCCCTTTCTGAGGGATGGCTGGTGGGGATTGTTTTGGGGCAGAGCGAATCAGGGAAGTTTGAGCACGTGAACTTGCCTTCATTTCTTAAATCAGTTGAAGCGAATTGTTTCAAAGGCCCACGTTGACTGTTCCATGACCCAAACCAAATGCCCTTGCAGCGGCATTGTCTTGTGTTGAGACCCCTGCTACCCAGTAGCACAATCCATGGGCCAACCTCACCTAAGAGCTTCTTAGAAATGCAGAGTCCCAGGTCCCACCTCAGACCTGCTGAATCTGACCTCGCATTTTAATGAAATCTGCATGAACGCAATGAAATTTGTTTGGGTTTATTGTGATTGATCGTCAGAGGGGGCGAGCCAGGGCACCTGCTTGTCCACCTCTCTGCAGTGACCATCCCGAATGTCACATCTGTGGGGGGCTCTCGGGGCCCAGGGACAGCACACGCCCAGGCGTGCAAAGGCTCTGCTCTACGCAACTGTGGAAAATGTCTCTGGCCAGTGGAGGCCCTAGTCAACAAGGCCTGGCTGTCCAGCTGCAGCTCGAGCTCCTTGTTTTATAAATGAGAAAATGGTGACCAAGGGGGGGGGAGTAACCTGCCAAAGGTCAAATAGCTCTCTGAGTATTTGTCCAAAGGTCAAATAACAGTGGCAGATCGGAGGCCAGAAACCAGGTTTTCTGACTCCCATTCTAATTTTCTTGACACTTTAACTAGAAGAATGGAAGCAACAAGAATGCTGTGTCTTCTTGGTGCCGTCAACAGGCCTTTGACGTGCACTGAACAAAGAACAGAGCCTCCTTCATGTGCTATTCAGAGAAAATAAATATAACACTTTAGCCCAAAGGCTCCTGCTTAGGCCACCGTTGACCAAGCAAACGTCCACACTTGAACGTGAAATAGCAACTTCAGGGGAGTGTACGGGAGTTTCTACGAAGCCTTGTTCTGGAAAAGGGCATGGGAGAGTCATCTTACGTTAGAGACGGTACGAGCGTCAACCGTTCTTCCATAAAGTGGAGACTCAACTGTAAAGACGATTAATGGCCCACAGTTCTCCGCGTAAGAATGACCTTGTAGACTTGGGTTTCCTGCACTCGGGAATAACACAGGACTGAAAGGGAAGAGGAAAGAGAGAATTTGGAGTGGGAGTAAACAGCGCCAGAGCCCAGATGACTTCTCGGAGCCCTTTGTGAGTCCCACAGCTCCTCCGTCGCTCGGCAGACAACGAAAGGCACGCTTGCCGGGGCTCACGTGGCAGCTGTAGGGACAGGGGGCCTGTGCCTTTCAGCAGCCAGCTCGGAGCTCGGCCATGAGGCCGATCAGGACTGGCGACTTCGAGAGGATTCAAACTGCTTTTGAACTGGCCGGACAAGTGTTAGCGCTCGGAAAACCGCTCGTGGCTGCTGGCACTCAGGCGCAGACTCACGTCTCCAGGCTCAGGCGACACCAGGGCAAACCCCGGGGTGAGGCACTAGGAGCCGCCGTGTTGTCCGGGCCTCCTTCTTCACTCACCCTTCTTTTAAGGGTCTTCCCCGTCCCTTCCTCATTCCCCCAGCACACTCGTCAGCTGGAGAGAATGCTGCCTCTCACCTCCTTTGGGAGACTCGAAGGCCTTCCTACCCTCCCTTTGAAATGGAGGAATAAGGCCCATCCTGGGGTTTCTTTGCAAAGCGGGTGAGCAGCCCTTTCGAAGCCCTTGGGAAAGCCGTCAGTAGAGGAGGCCAGGAGGATGGAGGAGTACCCGTGTTTCTGGCCTTAGGAGATTGTCTTCGGCATGAGCCTTCGAGAGATCTAGCGGACATTTCCCTGGACTCGTGGAAACTAAGTGTGTCATGCTTTGCCTGTGAAAAATATTTGCCGAATTGAACAAAGTTTCCAACTGGCCAGTCCTTGCTGGGAACTGATGCGCTGAATCTTGCCCAAGGACTTCATTCTGTTACCAGGAAAGAGCATGGTCCTGAATGTGGCGTCCTGTATTGTTACTGGTCAACGGGGCACCACTGTAACCCCCTTCAGGACCGGCTGTAAGGGGGTTAGGGCCAGCCCCTGGGCTTGCGATCTCTTAGGTTCCCCGTGGCCCCAGCGCTGAGGTCCACATGTATTGTTTAGTCATTCACCCGCACGCAGGTACCAGGCTCCGGAGAATCACGTATTCATGAATCCATGAGGTTGCAACTATATGTTGATCAATTGTACAAGTGCAGTATTAGGGACTTCGAAAATTCCAATACTGTGTAAGATGGTAACGTCAGGAGTTTATCATCTGGGGGGGGAAAGCACATTAAACAGCAGGTAAGCACACAGAGCACTGGAAACTAGTCAAGTTGTGGGTTATGGGTACAATTACAGCATTCTGGTCACTTGTGCACAACGTACACATCATCTAAATCAGGGGTCAGAAAACTGTGTGTATGTGTGTGTGTGTGTCTGTGTGTGTGTGTCTGTGTGTGTGTGTCTGTGTGTCTGTGTGTGTGTGTCTCTGTGTGTGTGTCTGTGTGTGTGTGTCTGTGTGTCTGTGTGTGTGTCTGTGTGTGTATGTGTGTGTGTCTGTGTGTGTGTGTGTCTGTGTGTGTATGTGTGTGTCTGTGTGTGTGTGTCTGTGTGTGTCTGTGTGTGTCTGTGTGTGTGTATGTGTGTGTGTGTCTGTGTGTGTCTGTGTCTGTGTGTGTCTGTGTGTGTGTATGTGTGTGTGTGTCTGTGTCTGTGTGTGTGTGTGTGTGTGTGTGTGAAGGGTCAATAGCAAATATTTTGGCTCTGCAGGTGAACAGTCTGTGTCGCAACTGCTCAACTCTGCTGTCCTGGTGAAAAGCAGCCATAGATGACCCATAAAAGAATGCCTGTGGCCATGTTCCAATAAAACTTTATTTAAAAAACAGGCAGCAGGCTGATTTTGGCCCAGGTAGGGTGGCCAGACTTAGCAAATAAAAATCCAGCATGCCCAGTTGAGTTTGAATTTCAGATCAACAATGAATCCATTTTTTTTTTCGTGTGTCCTGAATATTGTTTTGGATACACTTACCCTGGGTGTTTTGTATCTTCTCTGGTCACCTTGCACTTTGAAGATCCCAGGTTTGAATCTGTGGATATTTTGAGTCGATTAAAATGTTTCGCCTTCAACCATATGATTTCAAACGTGGGGAAGATCGAAGAGACTTCTCAGATGGGAAAACTGGGTGCCAGAGACGGGAAGAGATTTGCCCAAAGTCACACAGCAGGTTGGGACAGGTGGCCCTGGGGCCCAGCCCCCGACTCCCAGTCTGACCTGCTGCCTGCCCTGGGGGGGCCCTGAGGTCAGACCAGCTCGGGCTGTGCCGCTGCTCCACGTCCTGTTGGGAATTGTCCCTGGTGTCCCTACTGCCCTCATAAAAGAAGGCCTTCGAGACCGGGTCTTCCTGGCAACTCTGTGGGAGTCAGCACATTTGTCCCGTGATATTCTCAAGGATAAAAGTAGGTTATTTCTTGGTAACAGGCCAGATGCTCATCCTTTCATCATTTGGTGGCACAGTTCCCAGAGAATTACAGATAAGGGGAAACAGGCCCGACGCTACTGACCTTTAATGTAAGTATTTAACCTCTTATATATAAATATACAACCCCGTGTATACATATAACTTAAACATATTTAATTTAACACATGTACGTACGAAGTACTATGTACACAAAGTTTACACCAGCTTCTCTCCTCAGGGTCTCTCACGTTGCAAAACACTGACTGGGGCTGCAGGTGCCTTTTGCTTCAATCTGAGTGAACGTGTGATCCAGGACAAGTGCCCCGGGGGCTTTAGTATAGAATCCTGGGTTCTAATCCCAGCCCCAGCATTTACTAGCTGCCTGAATGTTCTTAGAATGTCTCCGTCATCTTCTGTAACACTGGCTGCATGACGTGTTTCTCACGAATGCATGGGCACACAATTTGGCACATGGATAGACTCTGTGTCTTCTCTCTTTCCCTGTTGGGTCCCTGGCGGGGCTGGACCAGCCCGCGGGCACCTTCCCTCCCCCAGCAGGCGGGATATCGTGCGGTTTTGTTCAAACCAGCCAGGTAAGAAGATTCCTCTTGTCTGTGGTGACACGGGGGACCCACAGCTGGAATTCTGCGTGACTCGCTTGTGTCAGAAGCAGCAAAGCCGGCAGAGGGTCGGGAAGACCCTGAGTGGGGGGGTTGGAGGAAAGGAGTTCGGGCTCAGTAAACAGCTCCAGGGGCCCGCCACCGTGCACGGGGCTCTCTGCCTCTTGCCTTCTTTATGATGAAGGAAACACCCAGAAACACCAAGAGGTTGGGCAGAATCGTGGGTAGCTGACATGTTAAAGAAACACACTAATACTTTTCCTTTCATCTTCAGTATTCATACTCGGTCTCTGGATTTTCTGTGAAGCTTGAAGCTGGGCTTATGCGCACGGCAGGAATACCGTGTTTTCCGACGCCGGTGACTGTGGGGTGTCAGCATCTCAGGGTCCCTGTGCAGAGACGCACTTCCTCCGTCCTTGTTCGAAAACAATTTCCAGGGCTTTGTCTGCTCAGGAGATGGCAACTCTGGGGAATGCAAAATATTTGGACCTCCTTGTTTGGTTTTCTGCTTTTTGCCCATTCCTCTCTGTCTCTGACATTCTTTCAAGGATAAAGGGCACATGACAGGCTCTTCACTGATCGTGACAATTAGGGGTAATTCGTGAGCTGGATTTGCCAGTTGCCTTCATTACTTTGGAACCGACAGTTTGCCTTTCATTCTTCTTTGAAACAGCGCTTAACATAAAGCCGCCAGTCCTACCGGATGTGGGGATTTTCTGAATTACAGATTCATCTTTTAAATAGTGAGCTGCCGTGCGGTCGATGCTGTCAGAGGAGAGTGAGTCCCCCAGTGATTCAGACGTTTTGACAATTTGTTTCCAGAAGTAAATTATAGCCACACCCGTGATCTTTCAATAACTTCGGTCTAGCACAGAGAGGAACCACAGAACGACCAGAAATGGGAAACGAAGGGCAGGGAGATGGTGTGTTCTGGTCACAACTGACCTGCTAACTGACGGACTCTCTGCGGATTGATTTATTTGCTGTTCGATAACCGGGAGAGCACGCAAAGAGGGCGTGCGATCAGGGCCCAGAGACCCCCCCCAGCTCCCCGCCCTGCAGCAGCCCCAGCGTCTCTCCCGGGTCTCGAGTTCCCAGAATGTGCTTTTCTCTCGATGATTCTGAGCGAGGGAGCGACAGGCTGGCCTCAGCGGCTCTGCTCTTCACGCCACTCACATCTGGCTTCGGGGCCTGGCCGGGTACATGCCGTCACAGCTTTTATTTTATTGCATATGTAATTGGCTCCAAGTTCCCATTAATTGGGCGGAATCTTACCTTTCAGGGTGTTTTGGTGCTGAGCAGTCTCAGACCTAAGCACAGTTAATTCCCCTCCGAGGCCCCCTATCGCTGAGGACATGAGATCAAATAGCCGACTAATTAACGCGACGTCCACGTCCCATTGAAGTAATCGCTGCTCTGCTCCCCGGAGGAAGTTGTTCTCTGACCTCGCCTTCCCTGGGGAATGGTTTTCCTCCTCAGATCACGGGAGTGGGAAAATGTGCCCCTGAGACTCCTGTTTCCTTTCCATGTCAAAGGAAATCGTTCTCACCGACGATCCGGGGCCCTCAGCTCTGCAGCCCGCAGACATACAGGCTTTCGGGGTCCCTCTAAGGACGACTCCGCGCGTCCGTGCTGGAGGGTGACGTGTTCATGGGCATGAAGGCGTTCAGGAGAACGGTCGATATTCCTGCGGCGTGTGGAATCCCCAGTACTTCAGACAAAGATCTCCCGTGGGGCTGGGGTGTGCGTGCGAGTGTGTGCACGTCTACTTACACGTGTGTGGGTTGTTGCACATGGAAGGCGGTGGGGCTGCCCGGCGATGCCTGTGTGTGGAGATCCGGAGCTGACGGAAGGCCAGTGGCCGCTATTTACCTGCAAGATTAGCCGATCGTCAATACCCCGTCGTACCACGTTCCCAGAAAACATCCCTTAGAGGTAGAAAGACACAATTTTGTGGCTATTTCTCTCTGTGAAGGGCCTGACACACGGGAACGTTCATCCTTTGGAAGGAGGATTTTCCTTCGCAGTCACTCCCTTTCAATTAACCCTGGCCGGCCCGACAGCCCACCGCGTGCAGTGTCTGCAGAACGAACGTTGGCCTCGGCCCATAACTGGGACTGTCCACGTTGAAGGCTCCCGGCATGCATACCGGAGAGGCGAGCTTTGGGGCTTGCCCGTCTCGCTGGGGCTGGGGGCAGACCGTACCCAAGGGAGATGAGCGGATGACCCCAGATTTGTCTGCTGAGAGGCAGATGGTTTGGGCAGACAGTGGCAGGAGGAGGCCAGGATGTCGCTGGCCCTACCACCTGACCACAGGCAGTGACCAGCTCACTCTGCTGTCCTCCCCGGGTCACCTGTTTCAAGGTGGGCCAGAAACCTCCCGGCAGTCAGAGGGCCTGACATGTTCATTGTTTTGGGCCACCTTCTTCAGGGCATATAGGGGTCAGGAATGGGCTCCCCACACATTCAGAGGGCACAGGAACTGCTGTTGTCATGGGGGCTGTGTCTTCTTCCCAAACTGCTTCCCAGCCGGAGCAGCAGGTGGCCTGGAGGCAACAGTCGCCCTCCCCATGGCCCCGTGGGGCCTCAGTGGCGTCCTGTTAGGGTGGAAAGGAGCTGGATCACGTTCCCCGGCTCACAGGCTGCTCTGGCTGGCCACAGAACACCTCCCGTCTCCTTAGGGGACCGTGACTGATCTACTGTGATGTGTCCATATATTTCATGATTTAACTTACTGAGGACATTTTTATTCCGTACGTTCCAGCCTCATCAACTGAATAAGTGACATGATTTTAAGGTAAATTTTAAAAAGTATACACTTAATGTCTGTTATTAATGGTCAGAACACAGAGAAAAGGTGAAGAAAATCCATAAATCTACCATCGAGAGAAAACCATGAGTAAATAATATTTTAAGTTTCATGAAATTAAACACAGGATTTTCAAATCCTTACTGTCATTTTCCAAATCCCCTTGTCTTCTTGTCAAAAATGCAAATAACGCCCTCTTCACTCAGGCTGTCTTCCGTACGTATGTTCCATATAAGGACATGGGCCATGTTCTTTACCAAAGAACTCCTTCACCAAACCCAAGTAGTGACTCAGTTTATGTCCTGGAGTAGGAGCAAATTCTTACTGCTTCTAATTTTCTTAATCACCCTGTTCAACTCCCACTGTGGCTCCTGGGAGAAAACTGAACATTTCCACTGGAAAACAAATTGTTTTCAAGTAACTCCGTTTTTCACGCAGACAGGTTGCTCCCCGCTATCGACGTGCCGCGTGTAGGCTCTGATCACCGGTGTTATCATCTCCCTGACTGTCAAACGAGGACCCTTCACTTCAGATTTATGCAACAGAGAGTGGGTTCACTTTGGAGTCTGCTTCCCGGTGGAATGTGGGCACTTCCTTCCGCTCCTCCAGGTCTGGGCTGCCTCGGCGACTCAGCAAGGTCACGCACAGTGCCTGGTAAACACCAGGATTGGGCTGGAATCGTCACTCTCGCTACCTCCTTGCCAGTTTAAGGGATGACTCTCTCTAATGCTCCTGGACTTTGAGAGGTCAAAGAAAGTGTCTGGGTTACACCACAAGGAGCAAACCACTGGAAACCAGATGTTCTGTTACGCAAACATCAAGTTTAAGGTTTCCTTTGGCTTGATGAGAAAATCGATTTCTTCAGATAATGTTTGAGCGATGAAAGCAACAAATGCTTGGAAAAGCAATAACCGTCTTAAATTCACACCCTTAAAGAACAGCACCTGGAAAAGATGCAACAGAAGGAGGGGAGCAGTCCAGCTTCTGCAAGACGGCGCCAACGTCCCCCGCAAGCACCTCCCTGCCCCCACCGCCCAGACACGGACACGTGTCTGTGGGAAGATGCCATTTCTTAGAACAAATTCATGATGAAATTAAATAGTTTCTTCAGTTTGCAATTCGTTGGCATCAACAACTAGTGAGTGGGCAGTGGTAGACTTTAAAACCCAGGGGAATGTGTCTGCCTTTGCTCCACGTGCTCGTTCGGCGTAGCTGCAGGAGGTGGGGGAGGGCGAGGGCCCTCCTTGTCTCTGGGGTCTTCCTTAGCCAAGGACGTATGTCATCGACCCCGATGAGCAGACTGATGGGACGCCGGTCCGTTTTCCTCACATGCCATTAAAGAGAACATCATGTGAGCTGTCCGGAAGTGTGAGATTCTAAAACTTCCCAGTGGGCTTCCCTGGGTCGGGGACCTTGACCTTGTCCCCTAGACGCGACAGCCCCTTACACTAACCCACTGCCCCAGGCATGACTGGTGTCAGAATAAGCAGGTGTCTGACAAGCTCCCAAAACTTTCCAGAAGAATTCCTCTGGCTTCTGCCGGAAAGCACACACACCATTTTGCAAAGATTAGCAGTAAAAGGGTAGCAAAAAGAAATTTCTGCTTATTTGAAGTATAATTTCCTATTCCCTCATCATTTCACATGAAGATTTTAAAATAAAGCATGTCTTGTCATAAAACAATATTCACGATAATGTCACTTTGGAAGAGAAGTGTTGGAGGAAAGTCACCCCAGTCACAAAAACCACCTTTTTAGACTGCGGTGCTCCCTCCCCGTCTCCTTTGCTCCGCAGAGCTTCCATCGTGGTGCCCAGACAATTTCTTCGCGTGCATCGCTAGCACGCCCCTGTTTTCGCATGGCCTTTGTAAGCGTCTAATAGTCCATCGAGTGGATATGGCAGAGTTTAACCTCGGTTAATTGAGTAGTTATTTTTGTTCTTACTCTACACAAGATGGCTCTTAGCTCTGAAGAACCAGCCCTTATGGACTGGCCTGGCAGCCTCTCATCTCTGTCCCCTGCCCCCACAGCCCACCGGCCGCCCCACCGCCCCACCGCCGGCAGCAGCCACGTGGACAGCTCCCTGCTCGGCGGGGTCAGCCTCCTGGCTGGCACCGGACTGGAGCTGCTGCTGGGTCCTGCCCAGGCTTCCAGCGCCCGGCCCTTTTCCTGTGCAGCCTGCACTTGGTGACCGCGTCCTCCTCTTGTTCCCGGGGCCTGTTTCCCACCACAAACCCCAGTCACCAAGGTGGGAGGAGTCCCAGGGTGCACGGCTTAGCTGGAGCTGAAGATCTGCCCAGTGCCCGCTGGGGACTGGACCGTGTCCCCCCAGAAGATACGTCAGAGTGGTAATCCCATAGCCGTGAATGGGACAGATGTAACTGGGATGAGGTCATGCTGAAGTGGGGGGCCCTGATCCAGTGTGACCGGCATTCTGGTAAGAGGAGGAGACACACAGACAGACACACACAGGGGGACGCCACGTGAGGTTGGAGGCAGAGATGGGACGGATGCGTCTACAAGCCAAGGGCCCCGAGGGTGGCCAGCAGTCAGAAGCTGGAGGAGGCGGGAAGGATCTTTCCCCAGAGCCTTCGTGGGAGGCTGCCCCCGCTGACACCGAGACTTTGGGTTCTGCCCTCCAGAGCCTTGAGACAACACATTTCTGCTGCTTTACCACAAGACACTTGGGCACGGAGCCAGTGTCGGGCAGGTCGCTGGGTTAGCCGGTGCGGTGGGGACAGAGACGGGCCCCTCGGACCGCACCCTCCCTGCTCAGGCGGTGAGAGCTTTGGCTGATTTTACTTAGCCCGTCAGAGCCTCGATCTGCTCGTCCCCTAGTTGGGGAGGCAGGCTCCACTTCTCCCACGACTTAGAGGAACAAGGAGGAGGGGCCTGCTGCCTTGTGGGCCCCCCAGCACCCGGGCTCCACTCTGGGTCACATCTCCTGGGATTCTCACAACAGACCGGTCTGTCCTGGCCCCAGGGGCTGTCACTTGCCTGCAGAGAACCCCCAGGCTCTACGGCTTGCTGAGGCGTGGGTCTTGGACGCGGCCCTGAGTCCACCTGGACCCAGACCTGCCCTCGGCCTCTCCTGCGGGGCACGTGCGTCGTGTGCCTGACTCCCCGACGACCAGCTGGAGCCCTGTGTGGTCTCCGGCCACGCGCTGAGCCCCAGCACCCACTCGTGGCAGCTGACCCACACCTCTGTCCCCCGGGTTCATCCTCTGGAGCCAGGCTCAGGGTGCCCTTCTCAGCAAGGGGCACCCCTCGAACCTGCCTCAGGTGGCTGGGTGGTGGGGCAGGACCGTCAGCTGTGGTCAGTGGTGGGAGCTCGCGTGAATGAGGAAGGAAGGGGCCTGAGAAATCTACCTGACTACCCTTCACCCTACACATGGCAATGGCCAGACCCAGGGGAGGGAGTTACATCCCCAGGTCCACCTGCTGGTGGGGAAGAGTGACCCGCCTGTCCACATGTCTGTGCTCCAGGAGAATGGGCGGAGTCAGGAAGCAGTAAAGCCAGGCCACAGCAGGTGGGCAGATGCCACCAGCCCTGGGGAGCCATGCTAGGACCAGGCCGGGGCGGGGCGGGGGGAAGGCACTGGCAATCTGGTGATGACGGTCCACGTCAGAGAGGTGCTGGTCTGACTTCGAGGAGCTGCTTGCATTTCTTGCTGTGGGAGAACTAACATGGCAGGGTGGGCTCTCAGGATGTGAGAGGCACCCGGAAAGTGAGCAAGGGTCCCCAGTGAGCTGTGGTCCCTGAGAAGGCAGAGCTATGGGGCTCCCGATGGCCTGCTGAGTGACAGCCCTCTGGTCACAAGGGAAGGGCCTGGAGACCCAGTGGGGCCAGGGGTTGACCCAGAGGGTCCCTCACCTGCTTACAGTACAGCTTCCTGGAAGCTCTCTGGTCTGGATCCCATCGCTAACTCTCAGAGGGAAAGGTCCCACCCTGCGTGCACGTGGAGTCCCTGAGCTATCCAGACTGAAAACAGTGAAAAGAAAATGATGCTTTATAGTCTTCCAAAAGCACTTCATGTTCACAATTTGATCAAGAAAAAGGTTTCCCCATGCCGAGCATCTGAAGTGAGCAGCCTAATGGCAGGCAACTGCCAACTTCACTTTCCCATTTACCGCGCAAACATGCTGACATGTGGGTGGGCCTCGCGGGAGCGAGTGGCTGGGTGGATTCCCTCACTGTGCAATCTGGAAACTGTTACTGGGGCAGGTGCAAGGGAAGCTCGACGTGCTGTCCTCCCAGGAGCACATCCCCTGTCCCTCCAGCCCCACCAGGCCTCCGCTGCCCTTGCCCGTACCCCTCCCTAGCCTCCTATCTGATGCTGCTGGGCTTCTGGATTCTTCCTGGGGGCCTGTCCCCCCAGAACCAGGAAGGGAGGGCGCCTGCAGAGGGATGTTGTAGAGTGCAGCCCAGTGGTGCCCAAGGGTCGCTTGTGGAGTTCCCTGGATGCAGGAGAGGAGAGGCTTGGGTGGGCATGGGCGGAGGTCCTTGTCTACAGCATGCATTTAGCAAAGGAAGGGTAGCAGGACTGGAGGGAAGAAAACACGTCCCCACATAGAATGCTGCTTTGCAGATCTGGGGAGCAATGCCTTGCAAACAGTTTGCATACACGAGAGGATATTTTGACAATGATGATTTTGTTATTTGGGGGGTCAAGGGTGTTCTTTTCTTCGTTTTAACTACATGAATTAACTATGTTCCTTAATGGGGAGAAGAAAAAGTAAAACTTTCCTTAATGCATCTTTAGGTAATTACTCTGATTTTGGGGAGTGAAACTGTCTTGCACCATTGAAGTTTCTTTCCCCTCTCAAAGGAGAGCAGATTTGGGGGGTCTGGTGTGGGTCTGGTGTGGCTCGTGGGCAGCGTGGCTGACGTGGAAGGAACCAGTGCAAGGCAGCAGGAAGCTGGAGTTCAGATCAGACGGGTCATGCTTGGTAGTGATTCAGGACGAAGTGCCTGGAGAAGTGGTTATTGTCCTCACGGTTGATAACGCTCGAGCCTGGAAGCCAAACGGAGCATTTATCCCGGATCCCAGGGACCACGTGCTCCCCATGTGCAGGTGTCTCTGGCCTATCCTCAGTGACTTGCTTGGCCGTGGGTCCCTCCACCCTGCCCGGCTCGATGGGAAGTCAGGCCCAAAGTCACTCAGCTCAGAGCTCAGGACCTGGCCCGGGACGTGGGACTCGGGGCTGTGGTATCTCCCCATCCTCTTCTCGGGTTATCTTGCCCCCTCTAGCAGCCCCCTAGCCCTGGGCCATGGGAGCTTCTTCCTCTAGAGACCTTCAAGCCAGGTTTTATGGGCGCAGGGACAGGCAAACTGTCCTCTGGGTGGGGGGCAGCTGGGGGGAAACCTGGGGAGATGCTCTAGCAGGGCAAGACCCCCCCCCCGCCCCATTCAGAGCCCTCCCTCCTCTTCTCAAAGCTCTCCCTATGAAAATGCTCTTTTCTTCCTCGTCGTACCCATCTGTTGACGGGCTGTAACTGGCGGGGGGGACGCTCTCTGAGTCCCATGCGAATACCCCCGGCACGCGAGGCTGGGGTCAGGGAAGCCGCGATCCGGGGCATCCCATGCGAATACCCCCGGCCCGCGAGGCTGGGGTCAGGGAAGCTGCGATCCGGGGCAAGGTTGTTGGGTTCAGGAGCCAGAGGTGGGGTGCAGTTAGCCTGGGGACTGGCCACATTTTGAGTGGTGGCCAGAGTGACCAATGCCTGTGGATGGGACATCTGTCACCTTCCCGCTGAAAACGGCCTGGTGAGGGCGGGCCTTCCCTGTGCGCCCCGCCTGAGCACCGTGAGCACAGACGCAATGCGAGCTAGAGAACGCGGTCAGGGGCAAGACCCTGGGAGGGTTTGACCTCTGAAGGCTGGGGGGGGGGGGTTCCATGTGGCCTCACTGTGGCCCTGCCCTCGGACAGCCTGCCTTCTGCAGACGTGAGCTGAATGAGGATGTTTTGCTCAGAGCGTTTATTTCTGAGAAGTGCACATTTGAGGACATGTATTTTATTTTTTTCACCTTGAAGGCAGGAGTGAGGAACAGTTAGAAGCAACTGCAGGAACCACGTGTATCTCGTGACTTACGCCCTTGTGTTTGGTGCTGCCCCTACAGCTGGCCCTCGAGCTGGTTCGTGAAATCAGTGAGAAGTTCACCGCACAGTGAACTAGACCCCTGACGGCCCGTAAATGTGGAGGACACATTACAGCCCCCGCATGAGCCCCGTCACAGGTCTTGGTTCATTGCGACTCAACACTTCTCAGCATGACTGTCCCGGGCCTGGAGTGGAGACTGATGATCTCAAAGCAGCCTAGCCACAGAGAAGCTGCCGGAAGCAATCTCCTTCCTCTGAGGGCTGTCCAGCTGGACAGACAGTTACTTAACTGACAGACAGGTTGGTTTCTGGGTCACTAAGTAAGGAAGTATCAAACGTTGACACCTGCCCCGGCCGGCGTCGGTCCCGGAACACCAAGGGTTTTGTTCTAGAATGGAAACATGTGGTCTGTGTGTCGAAGAAGGCCTGAGTCCAGCGCAGACCCTAGTACTTCCGACCTGAGGAGACCCTTGGTCTGGACGCTCTCAAGAAACTGTCCTAAGACGCAGCAAGCTGGTGGCAGGGGCTGATCAGGGCACCCATTCCCAGCCTCTGGAGTTTAGAGGAGACACAGCAGCCGTGAAGCTAGTAGGTGCAAATAGGCCGCCTCGTGCCCCAGGCTCCGGGTGCTGCCTTCCAACGTCTGTGTCTCTGGGCTGAAAGGAGAGCACGTGCCAGAAACATGCAGCAGAAGGGACCCCCGGGGGGCTGGGGCCTCAGGGAGAGCTGCCTGAGGCCCACGGCTTGCAGCGGGGTGGCAGACTCAGGGGCACCGGGACGTCCAGCAAACAGCCCACCCTGGCCCCACGCCCGCCCCATGAGGGGGGCACACACGGCCCGCCGTGCAGATTCAAAACGCACACACGGAGTTTGGAATCAGACAGATCTTGGTTCAAATCTTGCTTCTCAGCCCCTCACAGTCTCAGGTCCATCATCTGTGTAGCGTGTGAATCCTGAAACCTGCCTGGTGGTGTCCCCGAGGCTAGATAAGGTCCCACTCACAAAACGCTTAGCATGGTGCTCTGCACAGTAATTAATAAAAGCTGTCTGTTGTTCTTAATATTCTTTCTTATTTTTATTCCAGATCTAAAAGCGACGGTCATTTTGTTCCGGACGGGCCCTCAGCTGGGATGTTGGGGACGGTCTCAGTGACTTTCACAGCCTGTCTGGTATTAGCTCTGCTCTCTCCTTGTCCAGCTACTTGGCTCCAATTTCGCCAATGAAGTCAGAATTAATAAGAAAGAGCAGCACTTTCTCCCTCTGAGTATTAATGGTTTTGAGAAAGGGTTGAACCGTTCTTGCATTTAATAATTAGATAGGACACATTCATTTATATTTCAAGGAAACTCCAAGTCCTCTCTCCATAATTCAGATGATGGTGCTGCGAGGGCGACGGGACCTGCAGGTAGGACGGGCAGGCTTCCTCGCAGAGGCGTGCAGCCAGGCAGGGCTCGGACCCGCCGGGGAAGCTCGGCTCCCCGCTCTCTGCAACAGCCCGTAATTAGCACCTGATTTATTTCTCCGAGTTCTCGTTTCCAGCCTAATAGATTTTGCCGGTTATTAGTTTCAGCCACACTTCCAGCCAGCTGGGGTTGGACGTGTCATTTCGCTCTTGTGTTCTCGATGGTTCCTGAGAGCTGGGGTCTCACTCCGATTGGATGGCGTTTAGAGGGTGAGTCTGCTTCCCCAACTCTTGGAGCCGGTCCGGTTACTGGCACTATGGTGAGTGTGGTTGGTTAAGATGCCACTAACCAGTTCTTGCAAAAAACTCGAAACCCCAGTGGCTTGCCACAATGGAAATTTATTATTTTTCCAGATTTGTCAAGATAAATTGACAATTAAAAATTATCTAGAGACAGCAGCCTGAGCGAGCAGGGGTCTGGTCTTGCCGGGGGAGCGGGGGGAGTATTTCCTTAGGGGAGAAGAACCTCTTAGGGGATTGTAGACTTGCAGAGACAACTTCAAATGTTATGAGCGGAGTGCACAGGGAAAGGGCAAATGCTTTCTGGGCTCGGAGAAAAGTAACCTCAAAACAGCAGGTCTCTGGCGCTCAGCCTCAAGAAACTTCGCATCTATGTTGAAGGTGAGCAGTGTGGTGGTTTGATGTGTTCGATATACACCACAAAAAATGGATTCACACAGCCGTCACCTCGTTTTGTTACCATTGTTTCTTTTCTTTTTTCTTTTTCGGTGGTAACAATTGAACTCTGCCCTCTCTGCCGATTTCAAGGACATAATACAATGTCGTTAATTACAGCCACATTGTTGTACATCACATCCTGGGGGGACTTCCTCATTCTGTGCAGTGGAAACCTTGTACTCCTTGACCAACTTCTCCCCACAATGGAAATTTATTGCCTGGGTGGATGAGCGGATGGATGGATGGATGGCTGGATAAAACAGTTTCACTGTGGAGAAGTTAACAAATTAAAATTAAGCCAAAACAAAAGCAATCAAATAAGAAGAAAGTAAAATCAACCTGTAACCCATGACTAAGAAACAGATTGGATAATGCACATTGTAGGAGCTCTATTTGTAAATGAGATCCCAGTGCAATCTTGTGATTTCATTTTCTCACTTACGTTTCTCGTATTATCAAGTATTAGAGATCATCATACAACCTTCTTAGCACGTGCATGTGACGGTTTACTTTTCTCCCACTGTTCAGCGTTCTGCTATTGTCATTAATATGGCAACGGACATCTCTGTCACCGTAACTCTATTTATTTATGATCAGGATAAGTTTCTGCAAGAGGAACTGTTGAGCCATTGGATACGAATATTTTAAGTATTTTATCCGTATTGTCAATTGGCCTCCAAATTGTGAATTAAAATTATTCATTTATTTCTCTCCATCCTTCCCAACACTGGGATTTTATATTTCTAAAATTCTCTGCCAACATTGCTGGTGAACTGTGCTCCCTATGGCCACATAGTATTTCCTTACCGTGGGGAAGCACACCAATCTCACTCTTCCAGGGCACCAGAATATTTACCACAACATGGACGAAATACTCACTGTCCTTGTGCACAGTAGCTCAACACTTGCTGTGACCACCAGCCTCTTAGATTCCGTGGGGCATTCCAGGCATTTGCTCGGGGCGGTGGGGACGGCCGCCAAGAGCAGAGGCTACCTTGGTGGGGATCCTGGTTTACTGCCCATTGGCTGGCCTGGGCTCCCTGTCTGTGAAATGGGACAAGAGCGCCATGAGATGGTGCGTGTGAAACTCTGCCTTCTCTGGAGCGAGCGCTCAGGACCACTCTCTTGATGCCGCAGAAACTGAGCGAAGGCCCCTCTTACCTCAGTTTCCCAAGCTGTCTTGGGCACCTGCAGTGGACAAGTTATCGTGTGGCTGTGGGGTCTGCCCCCGCCAAATGCCCGTGGTGCCCTCCACAGACATGACCGCTGGCAGAGAGGAGGGGTCCATGGGGGTCAAGAGGGTCAGGCAAGGCTTGTTGTGGGGACAGATGGGGAGGGGAAGGCTGGCCACATCTAGGAGGATGGCTCTGCTGGCTTGGACGGTGACCATTAGGACAGACAGACGGTCGCTGGTCCTTCGGGGGGACTGGGCTGCACAGAGGGGCTGCGCAGGAGGGGTCCCAGACCCCCACGCTCACCTGTGGAGCCATAACCTCTAGATATCCTCCTTCTTGAGCTGCCCCGTTCAGGTTTTCAAGCGATTTTTTTCTGGGGCTTCTCCTGCCAGCCAGTCCCTGCAGCCTCCCCAGGGTTTTTCCCCTGAGGCTGGGCATCTGGGGTCATCACAAGGCCCAGTGCAGCTGAGAGCCTGGAGAAACGTGCCCCTTCCATAAAGAAATGCATGCATGATGCAAGTATCTCAGCTCCAGTTACTCATTGAAGAAGAGCCACTTCCAGGCACTGCAGACGAAGTGCTGTGAACAGGACGTTCTCAATGATTTTTTTATAAAGAAAATATCACATAAGGGGAGAAGTTCTGCTCTTCGTGCATGATCCCGTTCTTCAGGTCCTGCGTTTAAGCGGCTTTGAGCCCCAGTTCCAGACATGTGTCAGGACCACTGGTCAAGCCAAGCCTGGCCCCCACCTGGCGCGGCCCTCTCAAGCTCCGATGACCCGAGGTCCTCCTACCTCGAAGACAAGCCTCTAGCCTAGGCGTGCTTTCTTATCAATATTCCATCTGAGCTCCGAATGACGCAGGGCATGCGGGTGGGGACAAAGAAGGGGCTCAGGGAACATGCCCGAATCCCACACACAGTAGGGAGAAAGGGCAGACTAGGAACCAGGCCTCTGATCACAGAAGTCATCTGCCGTCCCCCAGGTGTGTCCTGGGAGGTGCCAGGCATTATGGGATGGCTGGGTTCATAGGACTTTCAGCAGAACCCGGACACAGCTCACCGAAGGTGGCCGCGTCCTCCTCATCAGCGAGGCCACGTCCTCCCCATCGGCGGGGCCTGATTTCAGAGTCATGCTGTGGACAAGTGTGAACCGGCCTGTTCTTGGACACAGGGGTCATGCCAGGGCCTCCTGAGCTCCTGCCTTTGGTCTCGGGAGGCTCGCCCCCCTGGATCTCCTGGCTGAGCCCCGCCACAAAGCCAGCTGCAGGGAGAAGCGACCATCTGCAATGGCTTCCCAAGGCTCACGGGGCCCCTGGAGAACGTGAGCCCAGAGCCACTGGACAGAGACGGTGCCCCGACACCTAGCACGTTTCCACCCTCAGCACGACCAGGACTTCTATTCCTAAAGGTGACAGGGTGTGACAGGTGGTGGGAGCTGAGGAAAGTATCCGAGAGGACTGGTCGGGGCTGGGAGCAGGGACGATTGGTTCTGTGAATGACTGAGTGACCGCGGTGCAGGGGCGTTTCCGGCTCCTCACGCCCCAGCTTCCCCGGGATGGCCCAGGGACGGGCCACCACCTGATGGTGTCTGAGGAAGCCTGGAGCTGCCCCGGGGAACCCCCCGTCTCCCCCGGAGTTTCCCCAGCAGCCCCCCGCCTCTGGGCCTCACACTCCCGGGAAATCCCAGCATGCCAGGCCCTTTGAAGTTGGAGCCCCCGCCAGGCCTGCAGGGCTCCCCACCTCGGCTTCAAAGGCGGGAGAAGCAGCCACTCGGGGCAGTGGGCACGCAGGCTGGTGAGCGTGGGCGGAGGGGTAAGGGAGAGAGCTCCCAGGCTCGGGGACCTTGGGGAACCTGTCCAGCGGTGTCCTCACCCCTCCCCACCGAGCGCTGTGGAACCCGCCCACCGTCCAGCCGTGACTGTGGAGCACCTACTGTGTGTCCGGCGTGGGGCAGAGGGGCTCTGGCCAGACCAGGCTGCTCACCGTCGGCACGTGTCTCCTCAGGCTTGTCCCCTGCCCCGAGAGCCCGTCTCCTTCCAGAGCCTCCTCCTGAGACCCGTCCTGAGGCTAGACGGGGCCACGTGGAGGGCCCTCTCTGGGATGAGCTGGTGTATCTCGGCTTCCGTTTTCTCTCCTGCAGGGTGTGAATCACGGCCACCGTCCAGGATGACGGGAGCCCAGGGAGGCCCCCAGTGCCCGGTCTGGCTTCCGATCCAGTGGCTGCGTCATTGTCACCCGCACCTGGACATGCAGTGGGGGCTGAAGGGACAGAGGTGCCGTCCCTGGCGCACGGGCAGGGTCATGGCCATCCCCGGGGCAGTAGGCTCTCAACCCACGTCCCTTCTCATCCTTCCCTCCCCTCTGCTTTAGAGCTTGCCGCTGGCATCCGACAGAGACAAGCAGAGGGCACGAGCTGCCCGAGCACGACTGCGTCTCCCAGCCCTCGCTCTGGCCGCCTGCACAGCTGTGATCGGCCTGGGTCGCACTGCTCTGGAAACTGTGGGCTGTGCCCGTCACTGGGCTTTGAAATCCGTTTGGCCTCTATAAAGGGCCTCTATAAAAAGTGAAATGGAACAAGGTAGGAAAGGCTGGGAGATGTCCCACAGAGAAAGGCAAACGTCCCGCCTTATCCGTGCACGCGCATCAGGTTGAGGCGCTCCTCCCCGCTGGGCCGCCGCCGCGCGTGCCCNGTCCCACAGAGAAAGGCGAACGTCCCGCCTTATCCGTGCACGCGCATCAGGTTGAGGCGCTCCTCCCCGCTAGGCCGCCGCCGCGCGTGCCTGGGAGCAGCCCTGAAAATGGTTGGGAACACCGGCTCTGAAATGACTGCGATGGGTGAACTCCCCTTAGCACGTGCAGAATCTGCATCTGACTGGGTGTGGAGACGAGTCTCCGGCTGGATGGTGGGGATGGGTCTTCAGTCACACGTTCAGCAAATTCGGTGCGTCGCCAGTTGGAGGCAACAGGTGGGTTCAGCTTTACCATTCCAAGGGCAGACAAAGGAACACCCCTCTCTCTCTTTTTTTTTTTTTGGCAAGTCCTACACAAACACCCCCAGAACCTCCATCCCCACTCATGCACTGGTACTTTTTAAGAAATGACAAGTATGGTTATGCTTTCTTCACTTCTACGAATAAATCATAGGTGTCTTCCCCTCTATCCCATCTCTAAGGGATCCCCCTGGATTTCTCCAATTCATATTTTTTCTCTTTCTGCTTAATCCTTCAAACAAGAGGAAACAGCAGGGGCTCTTTGCTAAATATCTTCTGTTTCATGCTAGTAAAGTCTTAGAATAATTTTCATTTCTCGGTGTTCTGCTTTCAGATCCAGTACAAGGTACTATCTAAAACTACAAAACACTTTGGCTTGGTGTATTTCAGGGTCCATATCTGCCTTGGTGACATTAGAGGCTCTTGGGATGCATTTGCTGGGCTAAGGTGGGCATCCAACTTAGGAAGGGTGAAAGAAATTGACCTCAAATCTGGCCCTTCCCTCATCACGCAGTGCCAATCTCCCGTTGAGTTGGGGTGCGCAGTGACTCTGCTGAGCAATGACACGTGTTGTCCTACCACAACAGCGGGAAGGAGGTGACCTGTCCGTGCAGGCCCAGCCCCACCTGTCAGGGACAATGGCTACACCCCCGGCTCCTGCCTCTGGGGTTGGTGGTCTGGCCTCCCGCTCTTTTCAGCCCGGAAGTCCACGAGCCCAGCCTCCTCTGTGGCCCCAGGTCTCCTGCAAGGGAGCCAGAGCAGCCCTCTTGCACACACCCCCTTCAGACATTGCAGTGGCTCAGCAAGCCAGTGGTCCGCTTGGCAGCAGGGCAGGGGGCCACGCCCCTGAGCCGCACGGTACCGGGAGGGACGTGCCTCCAGCCCCCCTCGCCCTTCTGCCAGCCCAGACTGGGAGCAGCCGGGGAGAAGCCCCCGCTGTGTTTGCCCTTGGACAGAGAAAGTCTCCCTNCACGCCCCTGAGCCGCACGGTACCGGGAGGGACGTGCCTCCAGCCCCCCTCGCCCTTCTGCCAGCCCAGACTAGGAGCAGCCGGAGAGAAGCCCCCGCTGTGTTTGCCCTTGGACAGAGAAAGTCTCCCTCCTCTGCTCGCGCTGGCAAAGCAGCCGCTGGCTGCAGTGCGGGTGGCGGTTCTTCTAGAAGCTGCTGTTCCTGGAAACTCCCAAGACACTGATGTCATTTCCCAGGTCACTTGCAGCCTGCCGTCCTTCGGGAATGCCTATCTGCCGCCTGCAGCCCTGTGGGGACATTGCACGACTTGGCTTTCTTTCCGCATGTCAGACCCGGGTTTTAAATCAGTCCGTGGTGGCGCTAGCCCGCGTGCCTTCATCACCCAGCCCAGTCTCTGACTTCAAGCTGATGTCCTTCCAGCCTGTAGACCTGCTTGTCATCTACAGGGGAACACAGGTGACCCTGGAAGGACTCAGCACTCACCTGCACAGGTCCACTTACGCAGGAAGTTTTTACGTAACAAGACTGTAAATGTATTTTCTCTTTCTTGTGATTTCCTTACTCAGATTGTCCTTCCTGTAGCTTACTGTCCCATAAGGGCACCATACCCAATAACACAGCACACACTAAGATCGTTTTCTTCCAAGTTTATGCTGCTGGTAAGGCTTCCGGTCAACAGCAGGCCAACTACTAGCAGTAGTTAAGTTTGGGGGGAGTCAAAAGTTAGAGGTGGATTTTCGACTGCGTGGGGCTCAGCGCCCCTCACCCCCACATTGTTCACAGGTCAACTGTAGTAATTAAGGCAGCTGTGTCTTCTTGCAGGCGGCCTAAGCGCTCATACAGAAGACATTCCTTAAGGTTAGGACACTGGTATTGCTTTCCGAGGTGCGCGGGGGATGCTAAGGTCCCAGGCCCTTCAATCCCTGAGTTGTACGGTGCCCACTGGGTGTGAGAGGCGCAGTCTGCAGGCCTGATTCTGTAGGAGGTGTCCCAGATTTCTATGGCCTGTGACTCACAGGACTTCTGCATGCACCCCATAAGAGCCAACGCCCATTTAGAGCTTCCTTCGTGCCAGGCTGAGGCATAGGGTGTGGAGAGGCCACTGTTGTCAGCACATTTTACAGGTGGGAAAACTGAGGCATGGAGCATTCGGGTGAGTTCGCCAGGCCACCCAGCTTGTAAGCATCAGGACTGGGACCGTCACACCAGCCAGTGTGTTCTTTACGAGCCTGCTTTGCAAGCCTCAGGGCTGGCACAAATCTGACTTAGATGGGACCAAGAGGCCACGAGTAGGGAAACGAGGGGTGGCCCAGGGGATCACGGGTCCCGGGGCGTGCCAGGTAGGCGCTCCCTGGGCTTCCTCCGCAGGCCTCCCTCACTGGGCGGGGCTTACTTCCTGCTTCTGTGGGGCCCCAGGCCGCCGGGCAGAGGCCATCAAGGGAGTCACAGGACCTCTCCCACACATTGTTTTCTTCTTCCCAAGTTTGGAAGGTGGAAGGAGAAGGAAAAGGAGAAATTAAGTGACCAAAATGAAAATAAGTAAGTTTCACATACTATTCCAGCTCTGACAGGAAACCCCGAAAGTGTTCTGAAGCCAGGTGAATTCTGGGTAGATTCCTCAGTGTCAACACCTCCTTCTCCCCGCAGCATTGAAAGGGTCTGGGAGGGACTGACTGCACCCCACCTCCAGAGGAGAGCAGAGGAGCCCCACCCCGAGCCATAAGGACTGCTAAGCAAGAGTTGGGAGAAGTGAGGAGCCAGTCACTGGGGCGTTGGAGAAGAAACGTCCTCAACTTTTCCCGGCAAGACCAGAAGGAAGAGTTGCTCTCTCCCACGGCAGAAGCATCGAGGAAGGGGAGGTGGAGCCATTGTGCTGCTGTGAGGGAGCCCAGAGCCATGGGGGGTTCTGGTGTGGAGCCCGGAGGAAGCCTGCTAGACTTGGAGCAACTAGACCAGCCTAGCCAAGCCGGAGCTCTCTGGAAGTCCTTCAGTTATGCAAAACGATAAATTGCCTTAAGTTCGGTGTTGGTCACTTGCTGGACCAAGAGTTGTAACAGCGGCCGCTGGGTTCTAGCTCCAACTAGAAATTAACCTCTGAATTCCCAGCTCTGGGGTCTGTGATTCCATGAAAATCCCTTCACTCCTGAACTGTCTCTCATGGGCTTCTTGCCCAAGTACTTTGGCCTTGTGTTCCATTTCTTTTAAGGTTCACACGTGGGTTTGACCATCCCTTCATGACCCCAGTGAAAGGAGCTAAATGTTAGAAAACCAGAGATTACTGGGGCGCCTGGGTGGCACAGCGGTTAAGCATCTGCCTTCGGCTCAGGGCGTGATCCCGGCGTTATGGGATCCAGCCCCACATCAGGCTCCTCCACTATGAGCCTGCTTCTTCCTCTCCCACTCCCCCCTGCTTGTGTTCCCTCTCTCGCTGGCTGTCTCTATCTCTGTCAAGTAAATAAATAAAATCTTTAAAAAAAAAAAAAAGAAAAAAGAAAAAGAAAACCAGAGATTACTTTCTCTCAGTGTAATCACTGTAAAGCATATGAAAAAATTAGGAACTTTAAAAACCAACCGAGGTTAATCAGACAACACGCATGTTAGCAAAATCGAGGTGTGGTCAACATTTTCTCTGAGAAATGAAAAAAAGAAGTCCCTAACCCCTGAGGTGATTATTATTATTTTTTTAAAGATTTATTTATTTATTTATTAGACAGAGAGAGAGGGAACACAAGCAGGGGGAGTGGGAGAGGAAGAAGCAGGCCTCCTGCTGAGAGGGGAGCCCGATGTGGGGCTCGATCCTGGAACGCAGGGATCACGCCCTGAGCTGAAGGCAGACGCTTAACGACTGCACCTCCCAGGCGCCCCCCCCCGAGGTGATTATTAACCAGAGTTCTTGTTTTGTTCAGTTTTCGATGCTTGATTCTTTGTGTTTTCCTGATTTCCTACCAAAAATATTTGTTTCTGTTCTATCTGTGTGTAAGCATCCCCTGAGCTCATTCCCAGTGGGTGAGGATGGAATGTGGTGGGCGTTTCCGTGATGCAATCCAATACGAGGGAACTTCGCCTTCTCCCCGCCAGACCCAATTTCTGTCTTCTTAAAGAAGTGGAGTCTCACCAGCCTTCGAGGTTCCCATCACCATGGCTCTTGTCCTGACTGGGGCCTCGCAGCCTCCAGTGGTCGGGTAACTAAGATTCCACCGTCACTTTATGACTAATTAGCCCCACGGCGGCCTCAGAAACTCTCACGTTCCACATGTGGTTTGTGTCCTCCTTCTTCATGCGTTTAGTGGTGCTCCTGGGAGGCTTCCTGTGGGTACAGCTTGGGGGGCCGCCTCCCCCTCCAAATTCTCCACTGCACCCAGAGTGCACTAAGTGGGCCAAGTGCTACCGGTGCCTGAGGCGTCGGGGACAGCGGTTCTCAGGAGAACAGAGCAGGTGGGGCGGGGAAGGAAACAAGGTTTTAGTTCAGCAACGAGGACTCTGATTTAAAACTCGTGCCCCACGTGACCCGGCTTCCTGTAACGCCTCGCACGGTGGGCACCACGGCAACGTACCAGTACTCCAACTCCGGTCCTCCCAGCTGTTCCGTGTGGGCGCTTCCTACCAGCCTCTAAAGGAACCAACGATTCTTTCAGAGATTCATCATTGCAAGCCTTTTCCACATTTCCCGTTCTTAACTGATAAAGAGATTCTCGAGGACGGAGCAGGTACGGCGTATTTTATGCAACCAGGAACACGTTTCTCTCCCACGCGTTCAGGTCGATCTTGGCAAAAGGTGAAAGGAGCACCAGTCATCCAAGCTAGTTACGTTTTTCTTTCCTTATTAAACCAGCTAAGATTATCTTGGTTCTTCTAAGACAGGCCGGGAAGGGTCTATGAGGGCGTTCGTGCCGGGGTACCCTCCCCAGTGCCCTCAGATAGGCAGAGGTAATCAGAGTGCTGTGGTTTCACAAGGTCCCGGGGTAGGAGGAACTCTTCCTTACAGAGCTCGTGGAGTTTGGTCTGGCCTTTTGAAATCAGAGCTGTGAGGACGGGGTAAGACGGGACTGGCCCTCCTTGAGGAAGGCTCTGGTATTTCCCTGCTGGGACCGCCTCACCCCGCGCTCAGGTCCACGGACCCCACCTCGGTCCTCCTTTCCATCAGGAGACCCGACCGGCAGCCGCCACCGGCAGAGCCTGACCGTGTCGTAGGCATCGTGCTTTCGTTCTTCGCCTCAGCCCTGAGAGGCGCCAGCTGCCAGGCCCACGACCAGGGCTCCAGAGGCCCAGGGGGTGTGCAGAGCGGGGTCCTCTGTGAGGGCGGCCCCCGGTAAAGCGTGGGTCTGACCGACGTCTGCCGGGGCCCATAGCTTTAGCCTGCTCGGACCCTCCAACCCCCACCTTCGGGGCTCCGTGGGGGTCTGGTCGCATCGGCCCCTTGCTTCTAGCAGAGTGAGGCCATAGTTCCCCCTTCCTCGAGACTGGGGCACACACCCAGCTCAGTCTTGTATTTTGAGAACCTCAGATAAACAAACGTGGTGTTGCCCTGAGGATTTCGGATGTTCTGGGACCTCGCGGCTGCCTCCCTCTGCCCCCGCTTCCCACCCCATCCACAGGGCTGGCCTGTCCCACGTACACTGTGGTGAGACATCAGACTCGAGTTCTCTGATTTCTTGTGCGGCCAAATGCCACACGTCCGTCCCAGGGAGAGCTGGCCCTGGGCTGGGAGTGGAGCCATGGTGTTGTGGGAGGCACGTACACACGTGTGTGTCTGTGCGTGTGTCTGTGTGTATCTGGGTGTGCGTGAGGTGCTGCAAGGGGTGCAAAATGGGGTGGAGGCCTGGCCTTGTTGTCCATACTTGGCTCTTGCATTCCTCACACTGCTCTGTGATGAAGTAAGGGACTTCCTTTCTTTCCTTTTTAATTAATTAATTAATTTTGAGAGAGAGCAGGCATGAGTGGGGAGGGGTAGAGTGAAAAGGAGAAAGAATTCCAAGCAGAGTCCCCGATGAGCGCAGAGCCCGATGCAGGGCTGGATCTCATGACCCTGCGAGCATGACCTGAGCCAAAATCAAAAGTCAGAGGCTTAACTGACTGAGCCACCCAGGGGCCCCAGAAGAAGTAAGAGACTTTCTATGGATACTTAACTGTGGAGACAGGACCTGTTCCCCTCCCCATCCCATGCCCCATGTGAAAATATCCTGACAGCTGGGAAGAGCACACCTGGCTTGTTTATCGCCTGCTGGGGAGAGAGGTGAGCTGGGTGTGCTATGAACTGTGCTATCGGCATCTAGGGCTGGGATGGCCGTGGGACAACCATAGGAACCCGTGGAGGTCAAGCTAGATTCAGGCCTTGGCAGGAGCTCAGCTCTCCGTGGCCACCTTTCTGAGTGGTGCAACACTGCTGTCCCTGCCCCGTCTCATCCAGAGCCCATGCCCCCCACCCCACATGGGCTCCCCCTCTGGATGTCCTGACCTCTGGCCCGGGCTCACCCATGCTTTCTCTACTTGCAGTCTGCTTGTGCTGTTTCATCCGGTCTCCCTCCTCTCCGACACCGGTGGCCCCCGAGTCCTGTCCCCTAGCTGAACAGGACACTGATGACTCCCTGGACACCCCTAAGTTCCAGGCCTTTCTTCCTATCCTGGCCCTTCTGGGCCTCTGCTGTCCTGTTCCCAGGGCACGTCACACCCATCCTGTGCTAGGGGCCCTGTGCTCCTGCCTTCTCTCCCTCCCTCCCTCCATGGCACTGTCCTGCTCGCCTGCTGGGCGGGCACCTTGGGCCAGTATGGTTTGCCGACTTGGCTGCGGGAGTGACAGATGCTGTCTTCAGAGCACACCCGTGGGGAACTGTCTTTCTCTGGCTAAGTGATGGCCACATCCCCTCCACGGTGCCCGGTGAGGGACCGTGTTGAAGGGGGGCCTCGAAAACAGCCGTCCTCTCGGTGGGCAGGCCACGTCCGTGTGCTCCGGGCGGCCGAGCCTGGCCTTGGGCTCGCTCAGAGGTCCCTGCGGGCTTGAGACAGCTCTGCGGGTTTTAGCACCTGAGAGGCGGCTCAAGTCCAGGGAAGAGGTGAATTCGCGTACGTCACGCGGTGCAGGCTCCGTGCCTACCTTCCCCGATCCCTCCTTGCAGAATTCAAATCTCAAAGTCCCCACAAAGGCGACCCAGTTTCAGGGCTGACATCCTGTGCTATTTTCCCCACTTAAAGATGGATTATTTCTTTGCCCCTTGGAATTGACGATAATAGGGTTTTGCTGTACATATTCGTAATTCTCTGGGCAAGGCGTTTGGCCATATGGATTTTCTAGAACGGCGTTTCTCAGACTTTAATGTGCAGGGTATCACCTGGGAATTTTATTAAAATGAAAATCAGGATCCAGCAGGTCTGGGGTGGAGTCTGAGCTTCCACGTTTCCAGTGAGCTCCGGGTGAAGCGGACGCCGAGCCGAGTGGGGCACTGCTGGGGCGGGTCAGACGGTCTAAGACGGGACGCATGGCACATCTGTCATTTTAAAATTTGGGTGGTCATCTTCTCACTTGCGTAGCGTGCTCTCCTCTGCCCCAAAAGGACAAGGGGGCCCTATCTGCACTGTAAGTGGGTGTCCACAGTGCCGGGGGACTCTCTCTGCGCCTCCCCTGTTCCGTCCATTCACCAGGTGCCCACTCAGCATGTGAGGTCTGGACCCTGCCTCTGGCTTGTTCAGCCCAGGGAGGGGAACATCGCAAACAGGGTGGTTTCTGTTTTGAGATGTGTGAGCACAGGGCAGCCCATGGGGCAATGTCCTCCAGCCCAAGCCCATGGAGACGTCCCCTTCCGGGGCGTGACCTCGGGGTCCCGCCCTCTCCCTCCCTTTCTCCTGACCTGGCAGAGCATCTGAAGCCCGCACCACCACGCCGGGTAGGCTCTAATGTTATCCTGGTCATCTCAGGAGCGAGCGGTTCACCAGGTAACTTTCAGAGACGGGTGGTGGAAGCCTCGCTCGGCTGCCATAAGCATGAGAAGGAGCCTCCAAGGCATCGAGAGGTCCACTGGCAGGTGTCTGGGGCACATCAGGGTCCCGGGGCTCCCTTAATCTTTGTAAAGCTCCACCCTACGGGCTCAGCCTTCTCCCATCTTGGCTTTGTTCTCAGGCTGGTGTTCTCTCTTTATGGGGTGCGATAATGGCCAAGCTGAGTACGGTCCTTACACCTCTCACCAAGTTGGACATATTAGTCTGCGAGAAGGACTGAGAACTCCTAAGTCCTGTGCTCACCCCCTGCCCACCCATCATGGTGTCTAAGGGAGTGAGCACCAAGCACCAGCCGTCCTGGGTCACCTGCCCACCTCTGGGCTCCATCCCACGAGGAGAGGTTGAGTTGAGGAGAGGGGGGTGCCATGGGGGAGGGGGTGCAGACAGCCCAGGTTCCACGGACCCCAAAATCTGCTCCTCCACCCAGTGCAGTGGGTCTCCTCGCTCGGTGACTGAGAAATAATCGTCTTCTGATTTGATCTTTGCTTCTTGACTCCAAAATTTAATAGTAACACCCCTCTCACCTTGTAAACCCGTGGTTCTCAACCTTGGCCATAGGCGTAGCTTTTCAAAAACCCCAATGCCCAAGACCTACCCAGGGTATCTGCCGGGAGCCTGAGCAGAGAGCTGTTCATGTGTTTGTTCTTGAAAGGTCCCCCTCGGAGAGTGCAGCCAGGATCCAAACCCACACGGGAGACAAGGCTTGACTTGTTCGGCGGTAAAGAATTCTAAATGTGAGGACCGCAAGGAGTCTTAGAACCTGGCGGGTTTCACCCTTTCATTTCAGGGGTAAAGTCACTTGTGCGAAGCCACAGTTAGTGGTGAGTCTAAAACGCACGACGCCTGATTCCCAGCCCTGTGTTCTTTTTATAACACCTGACCTCATACATGTCGAAAGGGAGGCTAAACATTAATGAGACAACACAGCCAAGGGCACAGAAAGCTCCCTGGCAGATCTGAAAAGGAAGAGAAAATACTTTGAAAACATTAAAGGTTGTTACCAGGTGTCAAACGGGTGTCATGCAAGTGGCTTGAGTTCTTCAGCGCACCGGGACTGATCTAATTTATTTAAATGTCTCTGTTAGCTGGAGGGATTCCTGAGACCGTGCTCCTTGTCATTTTATCCCGCTATTAATCACCTGCACGCTAACCTAACCTGGAAATAACTGTAAAATTTGTTATACTTCAACTGATCAGGATTCAAGACACTTGATTCTTAACAACTTGTGTGGGATCAAAGATATGGCTGCCCTCCAAAACATCGGGATGTTTACATCAAAGGTGAGCTTGAATCCCTTTCAACCTCACTCCTCTCTTTAGCACTTGGATTTAAGTTCTGCTTTTTACAGAGCAGTCCGTGCGCATGCACGCGCGTGTCCGTGCGTTTCAGCCATTAGCCGGGGCCGCGGGTCGGTCCGTGGATACGTTTCTGGAGGTGCCTGGGGCCCACCCGCCCGTCAGGGTGAGCTTGGTAGGCAGTCCTACAAACGCCCTTTGATCCTGTCCCGGGAAATGCCCTTCCACGGGACAAATGCTGATCACCTGGCCTGCAGTCTGAGGAAGGCTGAGACCTAATCTGCTTTTTCACCAGGAAAAAACAACATTCAATTCTTTTCTCTCTTGCACGTGTGAGCTTTTCCCCAGGACCCACCGGCTTGGGTCGGCCACTGCCTCCTTCTTTCTTCTCCATCCCCCACCTCGCCCTGCGTTTCGGAGGACGCATGCCTAGCGGTGATGGGAAAGGTGTTGTTTTTACCCGTTTCAGGGGATGGCGGCTCGGGGAGGTGTGTGGAGCTGGGCTCTTAAAGCAACAAAAGTTAGGGCGGCTGGATGCTGTCGTACGGCGAGGAGACAGGAATTTCTAATTGAGATAATGTCCTCGTCTACGGAGAGTGGCAGAGACTCGCCTTCCTTTAAAAACAGCGTCTGAAGCGAACTTGCTCGTAGAGAGCCTTCATAAATACTTTCATGTCTGACTCACTTAAGCTAGACTCCAACGTAACATGACCATGTGCCTTTCTATTACTGAAGTTTAAAGGGATTCCTTTCAAAGCCCAATGTTTGGCTCGCGATAAAAGGGATCAAACAGCTTATTCTAAGTTACATTCAGTAATTACATAAGTAACCCTTTAAATACTAGATATGCAAATAATCCACCATTCTTTCTGTAATTACTTTGTGTACGCAGTTTGGTAAAATCCCAAGATTGTAATACATGTTTATGGAGAAGATGAGCAAATACGATTTCTTTCCGAGCGGAAGACACGGAATTAGGAATTGGAAGATCTGCCGTTGCTGTGAGTGCGCACGCCGGCTGGGGAGGGGCGGCCGGGCAGGTGCGGGGGGCAACTCTAGGAAAGGCCCACGCGGTCCCGCCCTGCCCAAACCTCCCAGAGTCCCCGACCTCGCCTGCTTCCAGTCCCGAAAGAACAAACCCCCTCACGAGGCTTGGCACTTCCGTCCGTTGGGCTGCGAATACGTCGGACGGGTTCCAGAGATTCCCGTTCTTATCTCGGGTTCATCCAGGAGGGGTGGGGGGGGACCTGAGCGTATGCCCGCTTCCCCACCCCCCCAAGCTCTGGAGGGGAAATGGGGGGTTTGGAGTCACATCAGCCGTCCTCCCCAGAACACACATTTAAAAACAAGTTATTTTAGGTGTAACCCCTGCTCACAGTAGAAACAGCCAGAGCTGAGACGCACGAACTCTGTTTCCCTCCACCTCTCCTGACCCCCATCCCAGAGAGCGCTCCCGTGAACGGCTCCGTAGGCATCCTTCCAGAAATTTTGTCTGCTCGCAAGAGCACCCATGAACACACGAATGCCCACGTGCCCCTGAACGGCTGGGACCATGCTGTGGACACTCATCCATCCCTTCCCGGGGACTTGACTCACTCTCCTTGCCCTCGAATGTGGCAGGAGAATTTCTCGAGGCTCATGGCGTTACCTTACCTCCACCCACGGTGCCAGGTCGACTGCTCGGTGTCTCAAGTAATTGAACACCCACAGGAGCAGTGCCAGGATTCAGATTATGTAAACATGACTCATTTGGGACCCTTTCTAACCTTTGAGAGCTAATGAACCTTTAAAACTCCCGTCCAGTAGGCTTTGACCCGGTGCTACCCTCCCGTGTCCGTCTGTACTTCTTAGACAATTTCTTGTTTCGTGAAACAACTGTCCCCTCCCCAGTATGCTCATAACAGCAAATTTCTGAATTTTAAAAATGTCTGTATTTTCCCCTCACGTTTGATGAATGGTTTGGCTGTGAAAGGAGTTTCGGGTTCAGAACTCTTGGGGACTCTGCGGCTGCCAGCGTTGGCTTTCGCACCAGTAGTGCCGGTGCGGAGACCAGCGATGGTCTCGTTCTCAGTGCTTCATTGTGCTGGGGGCTCTTGGGAGGGTGTTTGATGCCTACGGTTCTCTTTCCAAGGAGGGAACGAGACTTGTGACTTCGCCGAGTTCACCCTGTCAGCCCTCCATGGCCCTGTGTGGGCTGAAGAGCCGGCTTCCCCTCGTGTCCGGGAGCTCTCCATGTCCTGCTCTCCTGCCCCAGGCTTCCCGGCGCCCTCCTTCTGAACGCCCACAGCGTGGATGGGAGGTTTCCTGGTCTGTTCTCTACGTCTCTTAGGTTTTCTTTCCTCTTTTCCATCTTGCTCTTTCTTGCCCCGACATGATCTTAGACACATTTCAGCTTCATCATCTGTGACATAAATTAGTCCTCTCCACGTTCAATTTTGGCCCGCCCACAGAACGCTTTACTTCAGTAAGCATTTCGAGATCAAAGAACCCTTTTTAACTTGTTTCTTTTTCAAAGGAGCCTGTTACGCTGGGGATGCTGTGTTCTCTCTACTCTCCCCAGGATGCAAATTAGAGTTTCCCCCAAATTCCTTGTTTGTTCCCTGATTTGTCACCACTTTCTCCTGGTGACGTTCTGTGTGTTCATCTCGTCCCTCTCTGGTGCTTCTGGTTTTGCCAAAGTGCCTGGCGACCTGGGTCTTGGGGTTCCCATGGATGAGCGAGGGGATTGCTTCTCCGGCCACGGGGGCAGCTCTGGGCGGCTCTTACAGGGTGTGACCCCTGCCTGACCGCAGCTGCCTATGTCTTTCCTCCCTGCGGGTCTTGACGTGTAGGCTGTGCTCCGAATGCCCTCTTGGCATCACCTTCCACAGGCAGATCTCACCCCTGCCTTTGGGAGCCGGTCCTCGATGCTGACCCGAGAAAATGAAGCTGCTTCCGGCTAAGCCTTGATGAGGGCAACCAAGCTCTTCTAAACACAGTCAACGGATACCTGATCTCCCACCCAAGTTCTAACGGGGCCTGACCCTGCTCAGCTTCCGAGGGCAGGCGAGATCGGGCGCGTCAGGGTGACTGGTCTCGATCACCGACGGGCCATTCCTGCTCCTCACATTTGTTGACTCCACATCTTTGTATCTTCTAGAAAGCGCTTCTGGGTGAAGTGCCTTGATCCCTGGTGTCTGGGCTCCGTGATCTCCCCTGCGCTCTCCTGGCCAGGCTGGTCTCTGCCTTTCCGGCTTTCAGAAACGTATCACCAAACTCTGGTCTGTAGTGGCTTCCCCTGTGGTTTCATTTCAGTGCCAACTTTGGAAAGAGGGCTTGGACATGTATGTGCTCTGTGGGCCGCCGGGAACCAACGGCCCCGCCTACTCCTCTAGAATGTGAAAGCCTGGACTATTCCTGGGACGTGCTTCCTATTTGAGGTGCAGGGAGAGAGCGGTTCCCCCCCCCCAGCTCCAAACTATGTGTTAGGTAACCTTGAGCAGGCCATTGAGATGCTCCGAACCTCGGCTCACGAATGGGCCTCAGGATCCCTGACCTACGTGGATGGGAAGGGCTGACTCGGGAACTTTTCTCAGGGACTTTTTCCCAACTATAAATCAGGTGGCTGTTTTCCTGTTGTCGTCTAGCCGCAAAGGGAAAGGCCACGATGCTTAAATAGGTAAAACCACACATTATTTTAGGAGTTTGGTTGCCCTGGTCTTTATGCCCCCAAAATGTGGCCACCTCTCGACACTGTCATTTCCTTTCTGAACATGTTAGCAGTGGGCTTCCGCCTGGACCTGTCTCTCCTGTCAACACCAGTGAAGCCATGTGGCCTGTTCATTGCATGCCACTCGCTTTCTGTTCCTGAAACATTTCATGGGTAATGAACCAAAACCTCAGTCCGAGCGCAGTGAGGCTAGAAATGGAGCGGTCTTTGGGCTTTGTTAGCGGTTCACCTTTCAGGTCGTGGAGACCCCACCCACACTTTGCCGCAGACAAAACAACCCAGGATTGACAGACAGACTTCAGAAGATTAGTCGCCTCTGACAAGTCTCCTTAAAGGTGAGGCACCTGGCTTGCGATATCAGCAAATGGTCTAGGCCCCTTGGGTGCGCCGATCAGTGATAATGAGACCCGGGAGGGCGACTGTGTCGTTGCGGAAAGGACGTGGGACAGCGACGTTTGGTGGAAATGAGCTTCTGTAGGGTGACCTGGGGCCCTTGCTGCATGAGTACTGGTCACTCCAGGGCCACAGACCAGACAGACTCGTGTATCGGTTCTCTGGAGTCAGTCCCATAGAATGTTCTGTGATGATGGCAAAGCTCGGTAAGTGTTCGAGACGGGAGCTGCTGGACACGTGACTGTTGTGCTCTTGCAATGTGGCTGGTATGACTAAGAAACTGAGCAATTAGATTTTATTCAATTTAATTAATTTAAATATGAGTTTAAACAGTTACATGGGATCCGTGGCTCCGGTGGGGCGCTGCGAGTCTGGAGGGCCTGACTTACCCCGCCTGGGGGCCAGTCTGGGTGGCCGGGCAGCGGGAAGCAGGCGGGAGCATCCCCTAAAGCAGCTCTTGGCTTACCTGTCCCTAATCTCATCACCCTAGAGCCACTCACCTCCGTCTGTAATTCTGAGGGGCGCGGATGGGGAAGGTGACGCACGGAAACAGCGTCTGTCAGTAACATACTGGCAGAATTGTATACCAGAGGCACGTCCCGCCGTTATGGCAGCTCCCGCGAGGAGACCAGGAAGGCCCCGAGTTTGGATCCTAATACTCGTTGGGAAGGGAGAGCTGTGTCAATGGAGAGGTGCAGGGGCCCTGGGTCCCCCCCGTGTCTGTGACGCAGATGTGGGAAGGAGCTGGGCTGGTCAGGGTCATGGGACTCAGGGTGGCGTCTGGGCTGCCCAGAGGTCAGTTTCTCAGTTTCCACCTGCCCAGGTGAGGGGCAGCACAACGGGCCTTTGCTGTTCTCGTGACACGCGCAGGGGAGCCCTGGGAGGAGCTCAGGGCAGCAGGAGAGAGTGAAAGCATGGCTGTGGAAGGAGCATGAAGGGTGCATGCCCTGGGCGCCGACGCGGCCTGGCTGTGGGCTGGGAAGGGCACTCTCGGCACCATCTCTGTGCTCGGGCCGCCTGCTCCGCTCTCCGCAGCACACCCTCCAAGCCAGGGCTGCCCTCGCCCCTCCAGACCCTCCTTGATGCCCCTTCCTGGTGGAACCCTCCAGCCCCGAGGCCCCTCGTTGGTGTGGAGCACCTTTCACGCGGCACAGAGCTTCTCAGGGTCATCGAGCAGCGGGCAGCTGCCGGACGGCTGGCGGAGGCTGGCGGGCAGGACGTTCCTATCCCTCCTCTGGTCCCCTGCCCATTCTGTCCTCAAGGATCACAGACCCAATCCCTGCCCTCCCCACACCAGGCCGACCTCACATTCAGGGTTTTCACGGAATCTGGTCAGTTTTCTCATTTGGCTGGACAGGAGGACGCAGTCTGCTCATGGTGAGCTCGGCTCTAGGACGCCGAATGCCATCCCAAGCCCACCTTCCTGCGGACAGAGCCCCCCAACCGACCGAGCAGCTCACTAAGGACTCTTTTCTCCTCATCAGGGTTGTTTTGGACTCGCATATTGTTTCCCATCTTTGGAAATGGGGAGAGCATCCCCATGGTTTCCTGGAGGCTGCCCCTTTCCGTCCGGAGCAGGTGGTCCTCCCAGAACTTTGCCCTCCTCTGTCCTTGGAGACCTGGACGCAGGGCCTTCTCCTTCAGCCACATCGGCGCCTGTCACGTAGCTCAGACGCTCACCCCTCACCCCTGAAATTCAGACTCTCCACTCCTCCTCCCACTCGGCCTCTCCACTGCTCTGACCCATGAAACACCCAGAGTGTGAGCCCTAACTTTGTCGTTAGCTTTCTGTCCTTTCTCATGTCGCCCTTTGCTGTGGTATGTCCAGTCCTGTCCTCCCTGCATGGGTGGGGACTCTCCAGCACACTTACTGAGTGGGTGGCTGTGTGACAGGTGCTGTCCTTCGTGCCTACAGAGCTCTCGGATCCGGCCCCCACACGCATTCCATTGTAATCCCTGTTCTGCACGAGAGAAGACCGAGGGCCAGAGGCGCAGGCTGGCCAGGTTGCTTCTCACGGGAGCACCAGCTGCCAGGATGGGATGGAGCCCGGGCAGCCCTACACCAGACCCACCTCTAACGCCGGCTTCCTGAGCTCGGCAGGCTGCGCCCCGGTCTTCTCGAGGCATCAGGAACTAGCAGGCACAGACAGCAGGAGAAGGTGACGGGGAGCCCCACGCGCTGGTGCAGGTGACGAGAGGGGGAGTGGTCTGGCATTGACTGACCAGGTTCGAGTCCTGTCACTCACCTAGTGAGCTGTGCTGACTTTGGAAGTCACCAGAACATGACAGATAAACACACTTTGTGATTTTTCTTCCAAAATGAGAATCCCTGGAGCGTCTCCTGGCCTGTGGCTAGCTGGCCTGGCCCTGAGGGATCGTGCGGTGGGCTCTGTGAACATTCAGAGATTTTACCATGTAAAGATCCAGAGAGAAAGGCTGTGTGCTTCTTCCTGAGCTCAAAGTAGTACCAGGAAGTCTGATGGTTGTCCCCTCTCCAGACAACTGAGCGAGATCAGACGGGACGCCGCTCCAGGTGACGTGCCTGGGGTTGGATCCCGAGGGATTTTTTCCAAGCCTCATGCAGGTGATCCTAGCTGTGAAGGGACCATGACATGTTCTAGAACTCCATCCATTTGCAGCCTGGGAGAGAACACAGCAGACCCGAAGTCAGGAGGCTTTCCTCAGTCCTATGTGCTCTGTGACCTTGGGTGAGACGCATCATTGCTCCGAGACCTTCTGTTGCACGGGCTGACGGCTCTCGATGAGCAGAGCTCCAAACCACTCGCTGTGTAATTATGGACACTTAAGCCATATTTAAACACATACTTAGGTTCCTAATTAAAAAAGGAAAAGATAATCTGCGTTTTGCTATAATAACTCTTGTTAACGTTTGAACATGTTGATAAAGAGAACAAGAGAAATGATTGTGTCACATTTCTTCCTTCATGATTGTTTTGTGGTTGTTAATTTGGGTCTCCTTTTAGCAATATCTGTGTCATCTGAAACTTTAGTGAGCGTGACACGGACCCTAGAACAGAGAGGAACAGACCTGTACCAAGCGTTCCCATGTGTCCGTCCTATGTCCAGTCACCAACTCAAATCTCATCCCTCTGACGTTTGTGAAGGAGTTCAGGTGAGCTCCAGACCCTGTGGCCTTTCAGTGAAAAACACTTTCCTTACTAGGCTGGCATCGAGGTTTTAAAACTGGGAATTAGGCTACCTGGGGTTTTCGCTGTTTAGAATGGTTTTAGTCCATGGATGCGAGTATTCTTGTGTTCACGTAGTCCACCCTACTGCACATATCCCAGCGATAAAGGATGCAATCAGTGTGTTTGGTCTTTGGAGCCGTTTGCAGAAAGGGAGTGAGATGGACTGATATCATTCGATGCCAAACCAATGATTCTTTTGAGAAGGCTTGCCCAGAAAGAGTGAATTGCCATCAAGACGACACTTAACTGTGTACACCTGTGAATCAAAACCCAGAATTTATGGCTCATTTTAGAGAATGTCTAAGACATGCGTGTTCAAATATGCGCTCCTGAAATTTAGCCTTGAAAATTCAAGGAGCAATTAAAACCTTGTGTGTGTGTGTGTGTGTGTGTGTGTGTGTGTATATATATATATATATAATCACTGGATTGAACCAAAATAAAATACGTGAGACTTACAGAAGTCCTTCTTTGTTTGAGTTCACGGTCTTAGGTGACACCCGAATGTCTGAAAGAAATTAAGGAAGATGGTCAGAGTGTGGGTGGAGGTTCCATTTCGCCCCCAGGGTCCGAGAGCCCTCGGTTCCTCTTGCCTCCTCTAGCCAACAGTGTGGCAGGTGAGGGGGCCCAGGGTCTGTGGGGGGCCTATTTCCAGCTCCCCTTAACCCCTGTCTATAGCTAAACTCTCCTGCAGCAAAAGACTCTTGAAATTATTTTTTTTGACTCCTTAAATTCTTTGTCTTTTCCATCCTCTTGGGAAGATGGGGAACAGCTGGGTCGTACCTGCCCACATTTGCCCTTTGGGTTTTATGACTGTAATTCCACTTCTTGAATGGGCTCTTCAGCTGGCCGAGAGCTCCAGACTGCTTGCGTGAGCCTTGTATGGACTTGGTCTCATTTTGGGGAGTTGTTTTCTGGACCTTCATGATTCTTCCACACCGGCCTCTGACATGAAGAGGCCCCAAGGGGCCAATGTGGACAGCAGTGGCCAAATCACTTCTGTTCTCACGCATTCCAGGCTCTGGCAAAAATAGGCAATCACTTTGTTTTAGTTTTTTTTTTTTTTTGAAAAACAGAACTCAGCAATGCTCTTTTCTCAGCCCCTGTGATTCTCTATGCTTACCCAGGTCACGTCTGGGGTGATGGTTTGTGCCTTCCCGGTTTCTGTTCAGATTTGTCTCCTCGGGTTGTTGAGCTCCCTCCCGTCTGGGTGCGAAGTGGCTTAGGTAGGCGTGAAGACCCTGTCAACTGCAGGACCTGTCAGCTGCAGAACCACTAAGATACTAGAACCCAGTCCGAGAAGAGCCCTTAGAGGTGGTCCACCCCTCCCTCCCATGCCTCGGTCTCCCAGGACGGCCCTGGGACCTAAATTCCCCACCTCAAGAAGCAGCAAACTGCATCGCAGGGGAGCTCCAACTGTTGGGAAAAGCTGCTGCCTCCACCTTCCGCCCCTTCATTCCTGCCGGACTTGCGGTTTCCCAAGACAAATGGGAGAAGACCTCCATGAGCACAGCCCGCACAAACTGCCCCTGGCCACACAAGGTCCTCCTAGCATCACTCACCGCCTGGATTCTAGGTGACTCTCCCCTCCCCAGACAGATAGAGGCTGGTAACCAGACACTTGATTTCTGATAGTTTTTGCCAGGAGATGACAGAGATGCTGGTTCTATTGGAGGCAAGTATTAAATGAAGGGAAGCAGGAAAGTCTCCATTAGGGTCTGAAATATCCCTGCCCCATTTCAACTTTCAAAAGCCTCTTTCATTTAAGTTCTGTCTATATGTCCATCTATGTATGCATGCATCTATCCGTCCATCAGTCCATCCGTCCATCCAGTCATCCATCCAGTCATCCACCCTCTATCCCCATCTATCGTCTGTCTATCTATCTATCTATCTATCTATCTATCTATCTATCTATCTATCTATCTATCATCTATCTATCTATCTATCTTTAAGTTCTGTCTATATGTCCATCTATGTATGCATGCATCTATCCGTCCATCAGTCCATCCGTCCATCCAGTCATCCATCCAGTCATCCACCCTCTATCCCCATCTATCGTCTACCTATCTATCATCTATCTATCTATCTATCTATCTATCTATCTATCTATCTATCTATCAATCATCTATCTATCTATCTATATCTATCTATCATCTATCTATCTATCTATCTATCTATCTATCTATCTATCTATCTATCATCTATCATCATCTATCTATCTTCTATCCATCCAGTCATCCATCCATTCATCCATCTATCATCTAGATCTCTCTCTCTCTCCACATATAGGGGGTGGGAGGAACTGTGGGTACAACAGGGACCGCCCAGGCAGAAACACACACTAGAGACATCAGTGATGCCTCTCTTCAGAGAAGCCAGCCACCTCTCATCACACCCTTCTTAGGGGTCACTCCTTCTCATCTATTGTATTCCTCACCCTTCTCTCCTAGCATGAGAGTTGCTGTGGAGATATTAGTGTCTGTAAGACAAAAGTGATTGGTGGCAAAGACTCAGACCTGCTTCTCTTTAGAGCTGGAGGAACGTGTAGGTCAAGTCCCTTTTCTTAGACCAGGACGCAGTGGCCCTGCTCTCTGAACCACCTGCCCAAAACCTCATCGACACACCTGAGTCGGGCCTCTGCCCCACCCCTGAGCCTGTCCTCTCCAGCAGGATGCCTCTCCTTCTCCAGAAAAATTCACGCTTTAATTTGTACCCATTAGAATAGGGGTAGAGTGTCCCAGGAGGGACCCTCTGGCCCAGGACCTGGCCAAACACAGTGATTTAGAGACAGGAATGAGTTGTATTCAGCAATTGCTCTGTTTCAGCTTTGGGGACATCGAGGATGTGTGGGGCATAATTTGACTGCATCAATCCCCTCAGACACGTTAAAAAAGAGATCCTTTCTATTCGGTCAAATGATAGTTTTTCTTGAAGTGATCAGCTGGCTTGGACACAGGTCCTGAACTTTGGAAGCGACCTGTGTGTAGGGCTGCCCCCCGTGCTGGTCTCTTCCCACATACAGCTTTGCCGAAGCCAAGTATCGGGCACTTTTCAGCATCTGCCTGTGCAAACGCAGCGCTCGTGACGCCCGGACCGGAGCAGACTTGTCTGCCAGCAGACGTGAAGTCCCTGCCCTGGACCCCAGTCAGGGTGCCCATGCGTGGTCTGACATTGATTTGAGACGAGAGAGACATTTTCCACCTTCTAATTTTCGTGTAGTATTCAGGCTATGATTCTCTGTGACTGACGCAAGGATCTGTCCCCCCCCCTCCCCCCGAGCATAAGGAGAGCAGGCAGACCCCGGCGGGGCGCGGTTCCCACGCTGCGTTCGCAGTGTCGTCCTTCCTGGCAGCGTGCTCCGTGTTGAACGACGCCCGAGGCGCTCGTGTCGGCCGGAACAGGTGTTGGGGATGAACAATGTTGGGGAAAAGGAATCTGTTGGTGCAGGAAGCTCTGAATGCCGGCCTGGCTGTGTCAGGACTGGGGAAGAGCACACTCTTGACCACGCCCCACCCGCTACTGCTCTGGGTTTGGGGTGTTTTCCCTACACACCTTCCTAGCGGATACCCGCAAAGGCAGGCGGGGCCAGGGAGCAGTGTCCTTACTCTAACCGTTTGGGGAGCTACTCAGCCACCTTGCTCCCTCCTCCTGTCTGTGCCCGCTGCCCCCTGGGACTATGAGAGACTTGACCATGCGGCCACTGCCCACCTGGTTACCAAAGGCTGTGCAGAGACCTCGGCCACTCTCAGAACAGGTGCCTGCGTGGGCTCCCCCTCGACGCCGAGTCTTCCGCAGACGCGAGCCTAGTGTGCTTTCCAGCTGAATCTCAGCACTAGGTTGGCTCCTCGACACTTTTATGTTCCTATTTGTTTGTTGATTTGTAATGAGGTGGCAGAGAAGAAAATGAAAGGACTGAGTGATCAGTAGGGTGGAACCACGCTGACTCACTAGTTCCAATAATCATCAGGGGCCAGGCTGCCGGCATGTACCCTTGTCGAATCCCTTCAATGGCCCTGATTTAGGAATGACTTAATACAGAACACTTTATTACGACTTTCAGGGAATTATTCTTTTATGGCTTGCTCAAAGTGTTTTGAGTTAAAAAAATATTTAAATCACCACCATGAAGTCTCCTGATGGTGGGATAGGACAGTTTCCAAGGACAAGTGGCTTACTTACTGAAGAGAGAAGCTGCAGGAACAAGGAAAGGCCCTTTCTAAGCCCGCAGAGCAGTCACGATGCGGAGAGCAGCGCCGTGTGCCCTTAGCCACAGGCCGTCAAGCACGACAGGAGTCCCTGTAGATAAATATACGTGTGTGGCCCGTTGGCCAGCCACCGTCACCCCACTGGATGGCTTTAAGGTCTCTGACCTATCATTTTAAATCTGCGTGACTAACAGGTAACGTTGCCACTTCTCAGAAATGAAATTTATGAACTATAATATAACTCAGCGTGCTTAATAGCTACTCACAGTATCACTGTTTGGATGATACCAAAATGGAATCAATTAATTCATTAAAATACTGACTCATTCCAAAAAGGGTTAGAGGCAATGAAAAGGGGAGTACATAATGCAGACATCGGTAGAGAGATGAGACGCATGCAAGGCAAAGGCGAGGGAGCCCGCGCTGGAGTTAACGCACAAGAATGGGCTGTGACGTCCTGCGCGGCTGGTACGGGGCATCAAGGCTCAGCGCTCACGTTCTCTTGCTGCAAAGCAAAGTGGATGCGGCCGGTCACAAGAGTCGCAGTGTTCGCAGGTAAAACGTAGCAGTTACTGAATTAGACCCATCAGTAACGTCAGAAGCTCCTACGCCAGACGCCGCCCAGAGAGTACGTGTTCAAATTAAATAAAGGGCAGCTTCCATGAGCCTAATTACAAGATAAATTAAATCCATTTTTAATGGACATGTGGCTTTTGTAAATACAGAATTGGGGACTTGTTAGCTTGTAAATATCTTTGAAAATGAAACCTGAAATGGGGGTCATTGAAAGTGTCTAGAAAGCTGTTCAGGTCAGCACCTTGGAGCCCATCGATGATTGGCCACTCCCTACACCGCGGTTGATGGTTTGTGAAATGGGCACCACATGGCCAGTGTATCTCAGGCCAGGTTGGCTTCCTGAATGACCACGATGCCCGCCTGGCAGGAAGCCGTGCTGTGAAGTGCCAGGTGGAGGAGGTGTGAGGCATGGAGTCCACATGAGGGGGCCACGCGCCGCAGACGGGCCAGCAGCAGCCGTGTGACCAGCAGGCAGACTTGGTCAGAGCTCGCCAGAGGCAGACAGACCCCTGTGGTCCAGAAAGGTGCACCAGGAGACACACTCAGCCTCTGGCAATCCACTGCTGGGTCTCCAGGCCCATCCCGCTCTGTGCCCTGGGGTGCTGCCCCGGGGACGACGGAGAGGTCAGGGATCTCTTCTCCCCACCCCTGTCCGGCCGGCTGTGGCTCCTGCCTCCCGGCCTTGGGCTCTCTGCTCCTGGTACACGTTCCCTCCGATTTTCCATCCAGGTGTGTGGAGACCACAGCTTTCTGCTGTTTCTGGACTCCGAGAGTTCACAGCACTGCAGATCCCCTGACCTCCCATGCGTCCAAAATAGACACCCCATGAGCTGTCCTCGGACAGTGAGTCCTGGGCATCTGGAGTCAGGGCAAGAATCAGGCCTGCGCGTCCCCAGTACAGACCTCCTCCCCCAGTACAGGCCTCCCCCAGTACAGACCTCCTCCCCCAGTACAGACCTTCCCCTGCCCTCCCTGTGGGCTTTCCTCCAGGCACCACAGGGGGAAACCCGTTGTGGGGGTCCCGGAAGGTAGCCCCACGCAGACTCACACACAGATGTCGGCCTTCTCACTAGCAGGCTCGGGCCCCCACTGCCTTTCCTGGTCCATACCGCGTGCCCACCAGCACCCAGTCCATATGGGACGAATGGAAGGAAGGACGGCTGGGGCAGGGGCGTGACTGGACTGGCCATGAGTCCACAGTGACACCCACTGGGGAGTGGAGCCCAGTGAGGGTCACAGCCATGCTCCCGCCGCCGTGGACAGAGTACAGCCTGGTCCTGCGCGAGTCCTCGGTTGTGGCCTCGGAGCCGAAGCTGTGCCCGCCCCTCCTGCGTCCCCGGCACATCGCTGAATCAACACAGTGGAGTGTTGCCATCGGTAAGCCGTGCCCTGAAAAGAACTCCAAAAAAACAAGCCGGCTTTCACTGCTGCAGGCCTTTGAAATCGTCAGCACTTTGTGCAAACAGCCTTTGAAGCCACTTCTTGTCCCTGGCTTGTCTCTAAATTCACTGTTGTTTTGGTTTCTCGAGTGCTGCCGGATAGGGCATTGCTCCCGTGACAAAGCAATTGGTTCTTTAAACACGCTTTCCCCTTACACGGACCCGCGCAAACCAAACACCGAGCCGCCCCGCCTGTCCCAACGGGTCCCTCCACGCCACGATTCCACTCCTGTGCTCCTGAAACGCAAAGACTTTTCCTTTGAAACTTTTCATACTTTTAAAACACAAAACCGCTCGAATTCTGTTCACCAGAAGCTCTTTGTGTCAGGCCTGCATCCTCAGGAGACGCTTAGGAATCGCCTGCCCCTTTCAAGGGGCCCTTTTGTCGTGCTGACCCCACCCAGAGCCGCAAGCAGGCCTGACTTGGGACAAGAAGGAGAATTCCGTTTCCTTACAGTCTCTGTGTCGTCAGCCTCCGGCCGCTCTCTGCCCCGAGCGGCCGCGTCCTCACTGGCCGGGCTGGGGGCTGTGGTCACCGTGGGGTGCAGGTGGGGTGCGGGTGGGGCCTCAGGGAGAAGCGTCAGCAAAGCCGCATGCAAAGGGCGCTTTGGGCTTTTGCCATGGGAGCCGGTGGGGTGGGGGCCCAGAGCTCCGTGCAGGGCAGGAGCTGGGAGGGCGGTGGGGCATGCGGGGCGGCTGCAGAGCAAGGAGTCGGGTCCTCACTGACGGCCCACGTCCAGCTAAGACCGGCGCATTGTACTGTGAGCTGCCGCCTATGGAAGGGGTCCCGGCCCTTTGTTCATATTGATTCTCTGACGGCGCGACTCCTGCAGCGATGCCTGGGAGGGGGTCCGAGGCCTCGGGCACTGCTCCCCTCCCCGGCCCCCCAGCGCACCCCTCCCGCACTCACACCTCACTGATGCGACCGGAGCTGAGCCGGACCACGTAGCACCGGACACACCTGAGACGCAGGGCAGAGGGAGCAGTCGGCCCACGGCGGCTCCAGGGTCTCCGTCCGCGTGGGGCTTTGAGCGCCGGCCCCACGGCGGTCAGGCTGGGCCCTGGGTGCATGCGGGGGAGCCCCGGCTCGGGGAGCAGCCAGCAGGAAGCCCCCAGACTGGGAGTTTGAGAACCGTCTGCCTGGGGCGGGGGGCGGGGGGCAGAGGGAAGAGGTGAATTCTGCTGTCCAGCTGCTCCTGGAAGACCCTCACGTCCTACGGGCCTGGCCTCCCCTCTGTTGAAACCTCTCAAGGAGAAATCTGTTTTTCCTGCCTGGTAATAAATATTAAAGAGTGATACCCCATCTTCTCATCCGAAAGCGTTTGCCTTTCACAGGACGAAAGCCTCTGAAGGAAGGTTGAAACCCGCAGGGAATTTTCGGGGTCCCAAACTGGTCTCGAGGGTGGGTGGAGAGACAGACAAGAAGAATTTTCTCGAGGCCATGAAATTGCCATAAAAATGCGAGCCCTTGCCCCCTCTGCGCAGGACCGAGCCGGCCAGACAAGAAGACACCGTATTGGACTCTCGCCTACCCGTTCCAGGGTGGTTTTCGGCGATCTTCAAACCCGACGTCCACTTTCCTGTTCCCCGGCAGGCATCCTTCGCTGAGCACACGTGGAGACCATCTTCTTAGGATGAATCACGGTATTGCCAGGTTCAAGGAGACCTGGGGGAGGTCCTCTGGGCCCACACTCTCATTTTGCAGAAAAGGTAACTGAGGCCTGAAAAGGAAGAGCAGCTGTGTGGTCTCGGGCATGTCGACCAGCAAAGGGACTAAGACCAAGCTTTGGATTCCTAATTCACTTCTCTTTTTATTACAGCAATTTTAATTTTTTTGGGGGGGGGGTNGCAAAGGGACTAAGACCAAGCTTTGGATTCCTAATTCACTTCTCTTTTTATTACAGCAATTTTAATTTTTTTTTGGGGGGGTTGTTTCTATTACGAAGGACATACCACTTCTCCACCCTGACACCGATTCTGGTTTTTTTGCTGACAGAATTACAAGGAAAAATCAGGCTATTTTAGCGCTGGGTGAGGCCCCAGGAATGACTGAGGTTCCAGCACCTTCCGCCAGCGTAGCCGCGACTGCCGCCCGACAGGCAAGAACACGGAGGCGGGAAGGAATGAAGGGAGGGGCGGGCGGTCTGCAAGCAGGCTGTCGGACACCAAGCAGCCCCTCTCCCCGTGGCTTCTGTGCTGCGACCCAGGACGACTTCCGCGCGACCCTTTGGGGAGGGGACAGCGGCACGGTCTCAGGGTGGGCACGCAGGGTGTGCGTCTGTGGCCGGGGGATCTCTCCTGAATGACTCTGGCCTGTCAATTGTGAGCAGAATGAAAGAGAAGATTCCGGTGCCTTCGAACATTACCTAATAAATGCTTGAGAGGCTCTCGTCTCAGCGCAAAGCCGGGGCTCCCGTGCAGACGACCACAAGAAAGGCGCGGCAGGCCCTGCACTACCCTTAATTCTGCAGCAAACACAAGAGTATTTTCGGAGGATAATGTGGAGGTAGAGAATGTGACTGCTAATTTCTCTTTGGAGACAACTGAGGAAAAGAATAGAGAAGAATTTATTTTGGCAACAGTTCCTGATCTTCTTTTTACAATGAAAGTTAAAGCCGTAATTCCCCCAGGTGCAAATGCTGCAGCCTGCAAAGGCCTTCTTTAAAATACATCCCATCAGAGCAGTAGATAAGCGAAGAGGAAATTTACCTGCGGTACCAAATGGCCTCAGGCTTTATCTCTTTATGAGCTCGGAAAATGGGAAAGTTTTAGGAAAACCTTTCAATTTCCAAAAATCTAAATATTGCCAGAATGTGGGAAATGTGGGCAGTTATCTTGCTGGCAGGTAGTGACAGATGGGAGCAGAGAGGGGCCTTGCTCTTTAACGCAGGGCACGAACCCCGGGGCCTGTGTTCCCCTCTCGNTTTGGAGACAACTGAGGAAAAGAATAGAGAAGAATTTATTTTGGCAACAGTTCCTGATCTTCTTTTTACAATGAAAGTTAAAGCCGTAATTCCCCCAGGTGCAAATGCTGTAGCCTGCAAAGGCCTTCTTTAAAATACATCCCATCAGAGCAGTAGATAAGCGAAGAGGAAATTTACCTGCGGTACCAAATGGCCTCAGGCTTTATCTCTTTATGAGCTCGGAAAATGGGAAAGTTTTAGGAAAACCTTTCAATTTCCAAAAATCTAAATATTGCCAGAATGTGGGAAATGTGGGCAGCTATCTTGCTGGCAGGTAGTGACAGATGGGAGCAGAGAGGGGCCTTGCTCTTTAACGCAGGGCACGAACCCCCGGGCCTGTGTTCCCCTCTCACCTCTGCTGCTCCTCGGCCCTGGGCCCGCAGCTCTTGCAAATGACCTCAGGTAGGTCAGTGTCTTAGTTAGGCCCTAGGACGTGATAACCGTAAATGACATGTAGAGCACAGTGCCCTGAAGAGACCATGAGTTCAGACTGGGCAGACGCTGTCTGGATACAGGAATGCCCCCGGAGAATGGCGTTAGGACCTCACCTGCTAACACGCACCTTCTTTCCTTTGGGCTTTCCTCCCTCAGCCCCCACGTCCTGTACGCTGAAAGATGGAGCGGGATATTTTTTAGGGTTAAAACTTGTTTAATTGATTTGGCCTGCTTTGGATGGAGCGAGCAAGTGCCTTTGCCCGTTGATGAGGACCCTGGTGAGAGCTCACGCCAAGACCTCAGTGGGAGACTCTTCCCCGGCGGGTTTCCTTGAGGAGGGCTGGCTGAAAGTGCACGAGCATGACCTACCGGGCGTTGGGGGGCCTGGCGGGCATCGGGGGACCTGGCAGGTGTCAGGGGGGCCTGGAGGGTGTCGGAGGGCCTAGTGGGCATTGGGGGGCCTGGCAAGCGTCGGGGGGGCTGGTGGGCATCAGGGGGCCCTGGCGGGTGTCAGGGGGCCCCTCAGTGGGTACATGACCTCCTTGGCTTCATCTTATGTCTCTCACTTACAGAATTTGGGGTTTTATGCAGCCCTGGACCCTCGTATGAGAACATAATGGATGGCTGGTTCACTGTGTTCCTCTCTCTTCCCTCCCTTCCACCTTCCCTCATTCTTTCACGTGAACTGAGGACAGGCTGCTGCCATCTCACCACTGGCCACAGGGCAGGATGGGTCAGGTAGGGACATCGCTGGCCTGGGATCCAGGCCACGCACTGGATCGGGCTTCTGGTTACTCAGCGCTTTAGATACGAGGCGTCCAGACCTGGTGCCCCAGGTCTGCCAAACGGGTCCCAGCAGTTCCTACACTCAGACAATTTTAATTTCAAATGAAGAGCTAGAAGTTATGGCCATAAAGTAACAATGCCTTAATTGTAGACGAATAAACCGGAATTCACATGGCGAGAACTCGGGTATATGGGATTGGCGAGAACTCGGGTATACGGGATTCTCGAGAATGAGTCCTCTGGCTCGCTGAGGTTTCTGCCCAGCTGAGGGACAGTGTTTCTTTATTCACCAATAAAAAATATCGGGCCAAATGAATGGAAATATTCCTGCTGAAAGTTTAGAAGCCGGAGGTCCAGTTCCTCACCCAGGGGCCTGCAGGAACGGGAAGCAAACGTGGCTCCGCTCCAGGCTTCCTCCCGTTCGCACCGTTCACCCGGTGAGTTCCTTCTCTTACGAGACTCCGCTCAGAGCCATCTGCTCTGTTGGGCTCCCTCAGACCCTGCCCCAGGCCGACCCCATGCTTGTAGCACGTTGTCTCCATCAGGCGATCTCCCGGCCTTACCCACGCGTCCCACGTGTTTCTCAGCAGGCCACAGGCTCAAGGAGACACCTCGCTGTACCTTCTTCTGCTCCCTCAACATCTTTTAACGCAGCACCTAAGATGTGTCAAAGACAGTGAAGGTACCAGCCCCAGCGAGGGGAGCTGGGACCGAGGGGAATGCGCATCCCTTCCTGGGACTGAGGAGTGCCGGCCAGTGACCCGGGAGTGGACGGGACGCCTGTCAGTTTCTGGCCAAGGCCGGCAAAGACTCTTCTTTCTCCCCCATCTGGTGAGCACAGA